>NC_092045.1:55210669-55382233 GCF_003086295.3 Arachis hypogaea
CTTGTCAACTTGATTGTTCCATCAATGCCAAGGTCTTTGTTTTACTTTTTCTTCTTCTTTTTTGAATATCAGAATCCTCCAGGCGGTTGGATTGTCATGTTCAGGTTGAGGTTTTCCATTTTGAGCTTCCTTTTTTGTTCTTTTTTTTCTTCTTCTAGTTGCCTTTCATTGTTGTGGTGTGAATTCCCTTTCGAGTAAGTTTTCCAACAAGACATCAGTTTCTCCAATTCTTCCAGGCACCCAGTTCACATAGGCAGTGACTAGGATATCCTAGCAGCTGTCCTGTTTGACTTTTTGAGCTATGTCAATGATGTTCTTGGCTATAATGTCTCCAACATTGATTTCCCCTCCTTTCATTATACGATCATTATCTCTATTCACCGTTACTCAGATTATTGAGTGGACATCAATGATCTCCTCACTATGTCATGCCATCCTTTTGCTTGAGGTATGAGATCCCTCTCCGAAGTTTGATGGTTGTCCATGTGAATCCAACACCCAATCCGTGCCTACTCTGCATAAGTCACTTACCACATCCATGTATCTTGGGTCATTTTCAACCCTTTCTTCATAGCTAGCTCGTTTGAACTGTTTTGCCTTGACCTTTAGCACCCTGTTGATGGTGTCCGGGCTAAAATCAACAGTCACACCTCTTACATAACTCATGTATGGTTCTTCATCATCATATTCTCTTATCACATTAGTGTAGAACTCATGGATGAGAAGCATGCTCACTTCTTGAGGTTGGTCACAGAGAAGCTCCCATCCCCTTTTTCTGATTATTTTTTGTATTTCAGGGTATTCATCTTTTCTTAGCTTGAATGGTAACTCTGGAACAACATCTTTGCTTGACATCCAGCTGAAGATACGCTCGTTGTGTTTGGATTTGAATCTTCTTTGATCAAATTCATCTTCTCTCCTATCCCTTGATGATGAGGCCATTGAGATTCACTTGCAAGGTTGAATCTCCCCAACACCAAACTTAGATGAATGCTTGTCCTCAAGCCAAGGAAAATGGTTGTGAATGGGGGAATATATGACACAACGTGACTTAGGCAAGCTAGAAAATGATGGTGAAGGGAGGGGTGGAGTGTTTCGGTTATGTGAGGAGATGTGATGCTTCAAGAGTTTTGTTGGGTAAAGATGAGGTTCAAGGCTAGAATTTGTGCAACATGGAATAGGTTGGAGGTTGAGTATGAGTTCGGGTACTTAAATGAGGTTATGGGGGTAGAAGAATGAGTGATGAAGAATGAGGTTGATGAATATGGTTGAAGTATTTAAAGTGAAAGTTGGTGGGGAGGCATGGTTCTAGTGACATTTAAGGCTCGGTCATGGCATGGGGAGCATGCTTCCTTGTGCCCAATGCATGTTGAGTTGTTTTTCCCCATGCACAAAGTTCAAAACTCATGTGACTTCCCTTCCTTGTGTATCCGTGACCTCACTCACCAAGATTCCCCATCATTTCTTTCTTTCTTTCATTATATGCTTCCAAGATTCCCCATCACTTCTTTCTTTCTTTCCTGCAACAAAATTCCAAAAGTTTGAGATTCTTAAAGTGACATTAATAGCTAACAACTTATGATGATATTCCTATGCAAAATTGACTAAACTAAAATTAAAATTTATGAATTGATTCCCTAATCTATTTTTTTCTAGCATTAATAATGCAAGTAAAGACACCAAACTTAGTTTGTGACTAAGTGTTCTATGGAATTAATTCCAAAGATAGCCACATCAAACTTAGTATTTTAACTTCATTATATGCTATTTCACGTTTTTTTTTTAACTAAAATAAATGACTATACTTTCATAGTCTAGCATTTTCGTGTATGTATGGACACCAAACTTAGTTTGTGGCTAAGTGTTGTAGAACACACTTTTGCCATTACTTCAAGATTGGCCACACCAAACTTAGTGCCTTGCATATACCATGTACTAGTCTACTTAATCATTATTGGTTACTAAAAGATGAAAATAAAAGACTCCCTGTGCATGGGTTGCCTCCCATGAAGCGCTTTGTTTATTGTCCTTAGCTGGACACTGCAGTTTCTTTGCTCATGTTAAGAGTTGCACACTCTCTTCCTTGCTCCAAGGGCCACCAAAATAGTGCTTCACCCTATGTCCATTAGCTGTGAAGGTTTGCTTTGAGGCTTCATCAAGTAATTCGACATAGCCATGAGGTGATACTTTGGTGATGGTGTATGGACCAGTCCATCTAGACCTCAGCTTCCCAGGAAAGATCTTCAATCTTGAATTGAATAACAACACCTTTTGGCCTGGTTCAAATGTTCTTTGAGAGATCCTCTTATCATGCCATCTCTTTGCTCTCTCTTTGTATATTTTGGCATTGTCATATGCCTCCAATCTGAACTCCTCAAGTTCATTGAGTTGTAGCAACCTCTTCTCTCCTGCTGCTTGAGCATCTAAATTCAGAAGTTTGGTGGCCCAAAAGGCCTTATGTTCAAGCTCCACAGGGAGGTGGCATGCCTTTCCATACACCAGCTGAAATGGAGATTTTCCTATGGGTGTCTTGAAGGCTGTCCTATATGCCCAAAGTGCATCATCCAGCTTCCTAACCCAATCCTTTCTTGTTGTTCCCACAGTTTTCTCCAAGATCCTTTTTAGCTCTCTATTGGCAAGTTCAGCTTGCCCATTGGTTTGTGGGTGATATGGTGTGGCCACTTTGTGAGTAACACCATATTTGTGGAGTAAAGAATTTAGTTGCTTGTTGCAAAAGTGGCTTCCCCCATCACTTATAAGTCCTTTGGGCACTCCAAATCTAGTGAAGATGTTCTTTTTGAGGAATTGCAAGACCACGTTGGTATCACATGTGGTGGTGGCTATTGCTTCTACCCATTTGGAGACATACTCTACTGCTACCAGGATGTATTTGAATGTGTAGGATGGAGGAAAAGGTCCCATGAAATCTATTCCCCACAAATCAAAGAGTTCCACTTCCAAAATGAACTTCTGAGGCATCTCATTTTTCTTTGACAAACCCCCTGTTCTTTGACATTCATTGCAATGGCTCACAAACTCTCTAGCATCCTTGAAGATTGAAGGCCAATAGAAACCACTTTGAAGGACCTTTGCAGCTGTTCTTTCAGCTCCAAAATGACCACCATAACTAGAGTTGTGACAGTGCCATAGTATGTTCTTCATCTCATCCTCTGACACACATCTTCTTATCATTCCATCTGGGCATCTTTTGAACAAGAATGGTTCATCCCAAAAGAAGAACCTAGCCTCATGCAACAGCTTCTTAACTTGTTGTCTTGTGTACTCTTGTGGAATGATTCTTCCTGCCTTGTAGTTGGCCATGTCTGCAAACCAAGGGACATGTTGAATGTGCAAGAGGTGTTCATCTGGAAATTCTTCATTTATTGATGGAAGGTTGTCTTGGCACGCATCTTGTGGTACCCTTGATAAGTGATCAGCAACTTGATTTTCACTGCCCTTTCTATCTTTGATCTCAATGTCAAACTCTTGTAGGAGTAGCACCCATCTGATTAGCCTTGGTTTGGCATCCTGTTTTGACATAAGATACTTAATAGCAGCATGGTCAGTATACACTAAGACTTTAGATCCGATCAAATATTGTCTAAACTTATCAAAAGCATATACCACGGCTAGTAACTCTTTCTCTGTTGTGGTGTAGTTTCTTTGAGTTTCATTCAATACCTTACTTGCATAGTAGATAACATGAAGCTTCTTTTCCTTCCTCTGCCCCAACACAGCACCAATTGCAAGGTTACTTGCATCACGCATGAGTTCAAAAGGTAGTCCCCAACTTGGGGGTGTGATGATTGGTGCTGTGGTGAGCTTAGCCTTTAGAGTTTCAAAAGCATGTTTGCATTCATCATCAAAGATAAAAGGATTGTTTACCACCAACAAATTGCTTAGTGGCTTTGCTATTTTGGAAAAATCTTTGATGAATCTCCTATAGAACCCAGCATGTCCTAAGAAACTTCTAACGGCTTTCACACTAGTTGGCAAAGGAAGTTTTTCTATAATCTCCACTTTTGCCTTGTCAACTTCTATACCCTTTCTTGAAATTTTGTGACCAAGAACAATGCCTTCGGGTACCATGAAATGGCACTTCTCCCAATTTAAAACTAAATTGGTTTCTTGGCACCTTTTCAAGACTAGGGTAAGATGATGCAAGCAAGTATTGAAGGAATCACCAAAAACAGAGAAATCATCCATAAAGACTTCAATAAATTTTTCTACCATGTCTGAGAAGATTGATAGCATGCACCTTTGAAAGGTAGCTGGGGCATTACACAGTCCAAATGGCATTCTCCTATATGCAAAGACTCCAAAGGGACAAGTAAAAGAAGTCTTCTCTTGATCCATGGGGTCAACCACGATCTGGTTATGCCCAGAATATCCATCAAGAAAACAGTAATAGGCATGGCCAGCCAACCTTTCAAGCATCTGATCAATGAAAGGTAGAGGGAAGTGATCTTTCCGTGTGGCATCATTCAGCCTCCTATAGTCTATGCACATCCTCCACCCTGTCACTGTTCGTGTTGGAATAAGCTCATTCTTCTCATTAACAATGACAGTCATCCCCCCTTTCTTAGGCACTACTTGCACTGGACTAACCCATGGGCTGTCAGATATAGGGTAGATGATCCCAGCCTTGCACAACTTCAGAACTTCCTTTTGAACAACCTCCTTCATTGTGGGATTCAATCTTCTTTGGGGTTGTACCACTGGTTTGGAATTCTCCTCTAAAAGTATCTTGTGCATGCATACAGCAGGGCTTATGCCTTTCAAGTCATCAATGGTCCATCCCAACGCCTCTTTGTGAGCTTTCAAAACCACAAGGAGCTTTTCTTCTTCCTCTGCATTCAATGTGGAATTGATGATCACTGGGAAGCTATCCTTCTCACCAAGGAATGCATATTTAAGATGAGGGGGTAGTGGTTTCAACTCTTGTTGTGGTGCCTCTTCTTTGGTAGCTTCACTTGGTTCCTCTGATGCTTCCAATTTGTTCTCCTCTTGTCCCTTGATGTCATGGACTTCCTCTTGTTTCATTTGATGGTTTGTGTCAAGCACTTCTTCAACCAAAGAATCTACTACATCAATCCTCATGCAATTTTCTTTTTCAACAGGGTGTTGCATTGCTTTGAAGACATTTATGGTCATTTGCTCATCATGCACTCTGAAAATCATCTCTCCTTTTTCCACATCAATGATTGTTCTAGCTGTAGCCAAAAAGGGTCTACCAAGAATGACTGAATTGTTTCCCTCTTCATCCATGTCTAGGACCACAAAATCAGCTGGGAATATGAAGTTTCCCACCTTCACCAAGAGGTTCTCAACTACTCCATTTGGTATTTTGATGGATCTGTCAGCAAGTTGGAGTGACATCCTTGTGGGTTTAAGCTCTTCAATCATCATTTTCTTCATCATGGTAAGGGGCATTAAGTTAATGCTTGCTCCCAGATCACAAAGTGACTTGTCAACAGCCATGCTCCCAATCGTGCAAGGTATGAGAAAGCTGCCAGGGTCTTTGAGTTTTGGAGGTAACCCTTTTTGAATGATGGCACTACACTCTTGATTGAGAATCACCGTTTCTTTTTCTTGCCAACTTCTCTTCTTGGTGATCAATTCCTTAAGAAACTTTGCATATAATGGCATCTGTTCCAGAGCTTCTGCCAATGGGATGTTGATTTCAAGTTTCTTGAAGATTTCTAAGAACCTTGGGAATTGTTGGTCCTTTGCTCCTTTGTGTATCCTGGTTGGGTATGGAAGCTTGGGTACATAGGCTTTTACTCCTTCATTTTTGTTTTCTTGTTGTGGATTCACACTCCCCTTGCTATCACGGTTGCTTCTTTGTCCAGGTGGGTTGCTTTGTGGCTTGACAACTTCTTTGCCTTTGCTAGATGTTGAAGCCTTTTCTTCATCTTGCCTTTCCACATGTACTTCCACTGTGTCTTGCTCTTTGGATTTTATTACTTCTTTGTTCGAACTTTCACCAACTACCTTGCCACTCCTTAACTGTAGAGCCTTACATTCTTCTCTTGGGTTGGGTATTGTGTCACTTGGAAGGACATTGGTTGGTCGCTCGACTTGTTTGGCTAACTGTCCCACTTGTCTCTCAATGTTCTTCATGATGATCTCATGTTCCTTGTGTCCCTTAGCTAAGGCTTGAGTGGTTTGAGCAAGTGCTTGCAAGGTTGCTTCAAGACTTGAGATTCTAGTTTCATGATGGTCAATTGGGGGTATGATGGGGGTTGATTGTTGTTGGAAGTTGTTGGGTGGATTAGTGTGGTAATTTTGTGAGTTGGATGATGGTGCAGAGAAGTTATTTTGGTGAGTTTGTGAGTTATGATGGGGTGGTTGATATGTGTTTTGTGTTTTTCTATATTGGTTAGTGTTGTTGGCATGGTGATTTTGGTTGTTTGGGTTACGGGTTTGATTGTGGTTGCTATTCTTTTGCCAATGGTTTTCACCCCACTTTAGATTGGGATGATTTTTCCAAGATGGGTTGTATGTATCACCATGAAATTCATCTTGAGAATTTGAAGTATTCTGCATGTACTGGACTTGTTCTTGTGGTTGTTCAACATTGGTCCCTTCACCTTGGTTCCATTCAAGCAATGGTTGATTTGTTGTGTTCACTGCTGCAAGTTGCAAACCATCCATTCTCTTTGTTATCATCTCCATTTGTTGTTGGATTTTTTGGTGCATTAACTTATTTTGTGCCAAAATAGCATCAACACCTTCAAGCTCCATTACACCTTTCTTTGGGGTCGGATTATATTGCCTCTCTGATGAGTAATAATATTGATTGTTTGCCACAATCTCAATGAGGTCTTGGGCCTCCTCGGCAGTTTTCATCATGTTGAGTGATCCTCCTGATGAGTAATCTAGTCCCTTCCTTGCTTCGAAACTTAAGCCTTCATAGAAGTTTTGGAGCTTAACCCAATCACTAAACATGTCAGGGGGACATCTTCTCATTAGTGCTTTATATCTTTCCCAGGCTTCATACAATGACTCCCCTTCCATTTGCCTAAAAGTTTGAACCTCTGTCTTCAACTTGATGATCTTTTGAGGTGGGTAGAACTTTGCTAGAAATTTGCTCATCACTTCATTCCAATCATTGAGGCTTTCCTTGGGGAATGATTCTAGCCATTGAGTGGCTTTATCCCTCAAAGAGAATGGAAATAGCAACAACTTGTAGACATCTGGATGCACTCCATTTGTCTTCACTGTATTGCATATCCTCAGAAAAACAGAGAGATGTTGATTTGGGTCTTCAAGAGGTCCCCCTCCATAAGAGCAATTATTCTGTACCAAAGTGATGAGCTGAGGTTTTAACTCAAAGTTATTGGCCTGAACATTTGGTGTAGCAATACTGCTCCCACAATGTCTTGGGTCAGGGATAGTATACGAGGATAACACCCTTCTAGCTTGTCCACCATTATTGTTGACCCCTCCAGGAGGATTTTGCATCTCATCCTCCATGACTTGATCTTCTCCCTCTGATTCTTCTGACCCTTCTTCACCAACTATGAACTTTCCTCTTTCTGCTCTCCTTATCCTTCGGAGGGTTCTCTCGTCCTCAATATTACGTCTACTAGCTCCTGACATACACAAACAAAACCAAAATCACAAGTGAGACACTCTAGAACTAGAGTGAAATTGGGGTTAGTGAAACAAAATATCAAACAGTTAGTGGGCTTAACAAAAACACAAAGAAAATGCTTAATCTAAACCACCTTTCACTTAATCATTGTCAATCTTTCCAATCCCCGGCAACGGCGCCAAAAACTTGATACGTAAAAATGTGATTTCACGTACAACCGGCAAGTATACCGGGTCGTATCAAGTAATAAAACTCACAAAGAGTGAGGTCGATCCCACGGAGATTGGTAGATTAAGCAACTTTAGTTAAATGGTAGATTTAGTCAAGCAAACATAGTTTTGATTTCATGAGCATTTTGATTTTTGAACATAATTGCAAGAATGTAAATGACACAGAATGTAAAGAACTAGAAGATAGAAATAAAGTGAAAGTAAATAACGGAAACTTAAATTGTAAGAAACGTAAATGACATCAAAAGT
This sequence comes from Arachis hypogaea, assembly GCF_003086295.3. Lineage (NCBI taxonomy): Eukaryota > Viridiplantae > Streptophyta > Magnoliopsida > Fabales > Fabaceae > Arachis > Arachis hypogaea. The sequence continues at coordinate 55,218,749 of NC_092045.1, forward strand.
AAATTGCAATAAAATAGAGTGCTGAATTCTAAAGAGCAAGAGAGTAAGAAATAAAGAAACAGAATGTAAATGACAAGAATAATAAATTGCAAGAATGTAGAAGGGAATTGGGCAATGGGTTTTCAAACACTAAGAACAAGAGAAATGAGAATTAATGATAGAGAGGATCATTAGGGATCAGAGATGCTAGTTTTCATGAATTGATGTTAGTCAAATCTTCCTCAATCATGGGTATAGATCCATGGCAAGTGGGTGATTGAATCCCAATCTCTTGGTGATTCAATCTCTCTCAACATAACCAATTGCCACTCTCGTGATCTAATTGTTCATGAGAAGAGATGAAGCTCAAATCTAATCCAGCCACACAATTCCCATAACCTCAACCAAGGAGAGTTACATCTCACATACTAACCAAGGTGTATTGATTAAAGAAATCATGAAAGGATGAACTCTAAACTGAATTATGTGGCTCATTCCTCAAATTCACCACATAATTCATATAGATTAACCCCTCTCTCGATGGTGGTTGAATCTTTGAAGAGCAAGAGTTCCCTCTTTAGATCAACCACTAGAATTGAGGAGGAGAAGATGGGTTCACCAATTCAATCCAACAAACAGAGCTCCTCCCCCTAATGAAAGTGGGGTTTAGTGAGTCATTGCTCCAATTTCAACAACAATTGCCATAAATCAAAATTAAACCAAATTGCAAAGAAAGATGAAGAAGAATAATGAAATGCTTAAAGCTTAAGAAATGAAGAAGAGAAGTTCCAAGAAGAACCCAAAAATGCTCTCTGGGTATCCTCCCGGAAGTGCTAACAAATAAAAGTGCCCAAAGTATGAAAAAGTTCTCAGTGTCAAAAAGTGTAAAAGTCCTCTACAAGTACACCAATCTCTTCTATTTATACTACTCCCAAAACTTCTTCAGAGATCTTCAATTTGGGTTAGCAATGTGGGCTTTCTCATTGTTGCATTCTTGGTTCAATTGAAGAAGTTTTGGCCTTTGTGATGAATAGGGGAAGCAGAGCAAGTTGGCAACCATTCTGGCCCATTGAGGGGCGTTATTGGCAATAACTCCAGGCTTAATGCACGTTGGCAACGTGCATGACATTTTTCTGGAAGTAAAGTATGAGACTTGGGCGTTGCTAGCCCAAGTTGTTGCTAACAACTTGCTTTTCCTCTTCTTGGCTCTACTTTCATGCTAAATGTAGCCCAGAATTTGAGTGTCAACCTTCTGCCTCAATATGGACTATTATACATCATTGGAAAGCTCTTGATGTCTATTTTTCAATGCCACTGGAATCACCTCATTTGGACTTTCCTAGCTCAAGTTATGCTTCCTCAAAGAAGGTAAGGTCAAGCTGCCAAGTTGTTGCCAAAAACGCACCTTCACTCCCAAGTTGGCAACGTGCCCGTGCCTAGCCTCCCAAGGCAGGGACTTGGGGCTGGCGTTGTTGCAAAACACGCCCCCTTTCTGGCACGTTGGCAACGTGCTCGTGCCCCCCTCCAGGGCTCATCTCTAGCCTTCTTGAATTTCACTTCATGTTCTTGTTTTTAGGGCCTAAAGATGACTCTGGTTTGGCTTCAATTTTGTGCTCCACTATAGACTATCATATATGGTTGGAAAGCTCTGAATGTTAGCTTTCCAACGCAACTAGAAGCACTCAATTTGGATCTCTGTAGCTCAAGATATCTTCCATTGAAGTGGACATGGTCAGGCTGCCTTGTTGGAGTTGTTGTGGATAACGCCCCTATATTCCAAGTTAGCAACGTGCATCACAATTTTTCACCATCCAAAGCTTCCTGGCGTTGTTGATGAACACTCCTTCTCTTCAGCACGTTGGCAACGTGCTCGAGCCTTTCTCAAGGCTCCATGTTTGCTTCCTGGCGTTGGCAACGTGCATGGCAAGGCTTATGGGCGTTGGCAACGTGCATGGCACGGCTTATGGGCGTTGGCAACGTGCATGGCACGGCTTATGGGCGTTGGCAACTTGGTTGGCACCAAGACTTGGTGCCTAGCCAAGCAACTATTCCTGGCGTTGTTGCCAAACACGCCAATGCTTTCTTGAGTTGGCAACGTGCTCAAGCCTTCTTTCCTAGCTCCAGGCATTGCTTCCCACGTTGCCAGTGAACACGCCCATGGAAACTGGCGTTGGCAACGTGCTCGAGCCTTCTTCAAGGCTCTAAAACTTGCTTCCCACGTTGGCAACGTGGCTGGCAGCACATTCTGGCGTTGGCAACCTGGCTGGCAGCACATTCTGGCGTTGGCAACCTGGCTAGCAGCACATTCTGGCGTTGGCAACCTAGCTGGCAGCACCTTCTGGCGTTATCCATAAAAACGCCCACTATCTCCAAGTTGGCAACGCCAACTTCTTCTTTCCCAGCTTGCATCATTCTTGCTTCCATGCTTTCTTGTTTCATCACCTATCATCAACAAGGGAAATAGCTTCAAAGTCTTACCAATTCATGCAATAAATTTCATGAGATTCATTCATACTCATTCATATATGCATTCCTTAAATCATTTGCATGAATTTGGCTAGAATCAACATGTTCCTTGGTGTTCTCATGCATGAAGATAAAACTCATAAAAGGACTTGTTTATTTAGAGAAAATGAGTGAGATTAAGCTAAAACCAACTAAACTAACTAGCTAATATAACAAATATGCAATTGCATCACATAGCTCTGGAAATGGAAATGAAAAATGGTAGAACAAAGTACATTCTCCAGTAACTAGAAAAGTGCAGAAAAGTAAATATACAATGTGTAGTTCTCCAAATTGCCAAGCTCCTTTCTAGTTCAAAACTACTCCTATATATACTACTCTTCTTGATATTCTAGTTAGTTCTTCAAGTCTTGGATATGGGCCTTTGATATTGAGTTGAAGCAGTTACAATCTTTAGTAGGCCCAACTTTGCTTGCAAAAAAGTGTGAGTTAAGCATGGACGTTAGTTAGGACGTTAGTAGTGTTAACGTCAAGTGAGAATGTGGGTTCGAGAACGTTAGTGACGATCACCTTTTTCTACTAACGTTCCAACCCACTAATGATCCATGTTAACTTCAACGTTAGTGGTACTAACGTGACAACTAACGTTGCCATCTTGGTTTTTCTCAAACGTTATTGGTGTTCACCTTTTTCAATAACGTTGGCTCTTGGGTCTTCTCCCCACGTTAGAGTTCACATTAGTGTAACTAACGTGACCCTTAACGTGGACATGCCAAAGCTTCGAGAGCGTTAGTGACACTTACCTTTGTCCCTAACGCTCCAAATGCCCCTCCTTCCCATGTTAGAGTTCACGTTAATTGGATTAATGTGACTACTAACGTGGTGGTGATTGCCATCTCCAACGTTAGTGACAAAGGTGAGTGTCACTAACGTTGGCCCATCATGCTTAGCTCCGCGTTACTCTTCACGTTAGTGGCCTTAACGTGACCACTAACGTGGGCACTCTTGGCTTAGTCCAACGTTAGTGACAAAGGTGAGTGTCACTAACGTTGGCGATTGCTTCCTCCCCCACGTTAGAGTTCACGTTAATTGGGTTAACGTGGCTCTTAACGTGGCTAAATGTGTCTTTGTGGAACGTTAGTGGCATTCACTTTTACCTCTAACGTTGGAGCTCCTCTTTTCCTCCACGTGAGCTACCACGTTAATGTACTTAACGTGGCAACTAACGTGGGCTATGATGGCATCGAAGGCGTTATTGACGATCACTTTTTTCATTAACGCTACAAGCTTGTCTCTATTACTCGTTAGTGGTTATGTTCATTAGCTTAACGTGACAACTAACGTGGCTCTTTCTTGCTTTATTTGTCCTGAAATCAAGCAATTAAAGTGCAACAAAGCTCTGGTCCAAGTCATGAGATTATGCATCATCAATTATATCATTCAATTCCTGCCTAATTCTCATGAAATCATGTAAAGTTCACAATGTTTGCTTGAATCAAGGTGTAAGTGTATTTTTATCCAAAACTTGCTTATTTACTAAGAAAATGCATGAAACTACCCTAAAACAGTAAAGAAAAGGACATTGAAACTGGCCAAGATGCCCTGGCATCACAACACCAAACTTAAAGCTTGCTTGTCCCTAAGCAAGTACTAAAACATAGTAAAACATGAATGAAAGAACAAGATGAACAATCCATTGTTATAGAAGTCAAGTTCTTGGTTTATGGGGTTTCATGCATAGCAACTTGGGTTCATTCCTTCACTGGTCTTTAGGACCTTATAATGCCCCTGAATACTTGCTTGATTGCATCCTTTGAGACTTCTTATTTATTGATCCTCCCCTCTTTTCCAGGGTTTATTGCGTTCTTTTTAGGCTAAGTGCTCAGTGAGAGGGCGACTCTTTAAGATAAGCTTTCAGCCAACACTCTCGACCCAGTTGGTTCAAGGTGCTAGGTGTTGAGACACCCCTAAGGACTTACTCCCTCAAGTCTCTTTCCCCCATACATGCACACCACAGGCACATGGTTTGTTATTTTTTTTATTTTTTTCTTTCTTGAGACCTTGGTGTCCAACACCTCTTTGGGTTACTAAGTACTCTGTAGCAAAGGTTGCTCTTGATAGTGGACTTTCAGCTGATAATCCCGGATTAGTTAACCCAAGTTACCAAGTGATAAGGCACCCCTGAGAGCTTATTTATCCAAGCATATCTCTTGCACAGGAACACCACAGACATATGCCTCAATATTCAAACCCTTGGTGCCTAGCCTTATTTCTTATTGTTTTCCTTTCCTTTTCAAACTCTTGTTGTTCTTTCTCTTTTCTTATTAGGATCATGTTATTTGGTTAGTCTCAAAAGGATGTGTTCCAAGCATGTGTTTAGAGCATATAATTGCCTAATTACCTTGTTGGTGAACCAACTTAGCTAATTAATTACCATACCACAAACTTAAGAACTCACTTCACAAGATAAACCCACTCTTGTTTTTCATAACATTTTCTTTTTAATTGACTTAAAAGGACAAGCATACGTATAAGCAAGATGAAGATGAAAGCTAGGGACTTAGACCAACACAATTTAGACTTAAACACTGAAATCTTAAAGGCAGAATTGAAGGTTCCTAAGCTACTATGGAAGAATGTTCTATTTCATACATGATTTTTCTTATTTAAAACTTGAAAAAGATAAAACGAAGAGGGAACTCCACTACCTTTTACTTATTGGAATGCTTATGTCCCTTTGTTTCCTTTGTCTTGGGATCCTTCTTGATTGCTTGAATCCCCATTTCCCTTGCGCTTTCCGATAAGCTCTTTCCAGAAACTAGCATCCTTCATCTTCTTCTTCAATGCTTCCTTCTGTTGTTTTACCTTCCCCTTCTCTTGTTCTATTTGGTCTTTGCGAATTGCATCATATCTTGAGATGGCAGGGTGTAAATTATGCATATGCCTAGCTTCATAAGTCAACTTGGCCTGAGTGTTTATGCTAAACTCTTCCCGATGTAGCTGCCGTCCTTCGTTGAGCACACTAAACTCATTGAATGCTTTCATCTGAGACAACTGACGTTGGTTGAGTTCTTGAAGGCGCTTGTTCTGATGCTTTTGCCTTTCAGTTACTTGATTGATGGCTTGGGTGAGCTGGGAGTAATGCCCCTGTTGCTGCTTCATTTGTTGCTTCTGCCACCCCCTTTGTTGATTCATCGAATTAGAGAGCAGTTATTCTTGACGACCCATCCTTTGGGATTGAACGTGTAGTTGTTGATCTTTTCCCTCCATATAACTCCTTGCTAGATCCTCAATGGCTCCTTGAATGTGATTCAAGTTTATGTTAGTTGGATCGTAGTACTCTTCTTGCTGGTATTCTTCTTGATGAGGTTCTTCTTGGTGAGGTTCTTCTTGGTAAGGTTCTTCTTGTGATGTTCTCTTCCTTATTTGAGGCCTTCTTTGTTGATGAGCGGGTGCCACATAGGTTATACGCTGGAGCGTAACTAACCTCCCAGGATTTACCAATTTTGGATTGTTATCTTCGAATACCACCTTGGCTTTCATACATAGTCTAAGGATGGTGCTAGGATACCAAAGTCTAGCACCCGGATCATTCTTCTTGGATGAATATTGGATTCCCTCAGCTATAATTTCGTGCACATTGATGCCTCCACCCTTTATTAAGAAATGTACCATAGTAGCTCGAGCAATGTTAACCTCAGAATTGTTTGCGGCTGGGAGGATAGATCTCCTCACGAGCTCAAACCATCCCTTGGCTTCCGGGATGAGGTTTCCTCTCCTAATGAACCGTGGTCTTCTATCCGAGTACCTTTCCCAATCAGATCCTATAACACACATATCTTTCACAATTTCTTCAAGTTCATCATTGTCGGGGCCATTATTTATTCTTACTTGATAACTGAGCTCATCAAAATGTGGCGATCTCAGCTGAAGAGTCCTTGTTATAGCATTGGGGCTGAAGTCCACCTCTGTTCTTCTCATATAGCTTTTGAAGGTGGGAGCCCTGGTACTTTCTTCTCTGGCGACATTGGCATAAAACTCCTTGATGAGATTTGCATTTATCTTTGTTTCTGGGTTCGTGAGCTTTTCCCATCCCCTCTGTTCAATCTTCACTCTAATCTGTTGGCACTCATCCTCGTTGAACTGGAATGTCAACTCTGGCAGTATTTTCTTGTGTTTTATCCGTTCAAATTGGAGCTCATGGAAGGCGGTCTTGAATCTCCTTTCATCGAAAGGGATGCTCTTCACCGGTTCCTTCCCCTTTCGCCTCTTGGAGCTTGATGATGCCATGAGTAGGAGTTGATATGTGAAGGTATTGAGGGGGTATGGATTGATTATGGAGTTCGATCGGGTTTAGATATGGTGTAGCTTAGAGGATTGTGTTTCGAAAGAAAGACGAGAGAGATGGATTAGACGGATAGTTGTATATGGAAAGGTTTAGAGTGGGGGGTTGTTATATAGGAGGATGATGACACTTGAAGGGTGTGGATTGATAGAAAAATCCAATGGTGGACGGTTGGGGTTTGGCATTGGATGGGCACATGGATCACTTCTTTTATGAGGTTCTTGGTTCAGTCTCCAAAGCTATCCTACTCTCAATGTTGCATGGCAACACTTCCCAAGGTACTTCCCTTAAAGACAAGTGTGTAGTTCCTTTGGTGAAGTGGCCGAACCCCCCTTCAATTGGTTGTCCCTTCAATTTCTTCCAACATTCCCTTTAATATCCTTGCAAGATAAAAGAGAAGAGAAATTAGTTTGAATTATGGCGGTAAAAAAATAAATTTTGGAGGCTAACCACCCCTTTTTTTATATTTGCTTTTGGCTAACTAAGAGCCATTCATGAATGCAAACCAACCGACCACTCAAGTGCTCATGCATGCAACGTTGGTGACACCAAACTTAGTTTGTGATCATGTGGTAAAAATTAATTTGATTAAGGCTCTAATGTTGACATAATATGAATTATGTTCAAGCTCTCTTTGTGTGCCTTGAACACCGAACTTGTCATTCACTATATGCTGCATGTAGAGGTTCTTATAAGTGCTTGTCAAAGTTGGTTTAGAATTCATGAATCTTGCTTTATTAACTACTATTAAAGATTAAAAGGAAAGGATATAAAACATGGGTTGCCTCCTACGAAGTGCTTCTTTAACGTCATTAGCTTGACGTCTGGCCTTTGTCAGGGTGGTTGGTGGTGCTTCAAATCTTCCCCTCTTGCAGTAAATCTATCTCTATTGGCTTTGTTAAAAAGCTCCACATGTTCTAAGGATAGAATTTTGCTGATGGTGTACACTTGAGGCAGCTGAGATGGGATGATGGGGAGATGAGGTGGGATAGGTGGAATATAAGCAGAGACCACTTCATCTCCTGGAGAAAAATTCTCTGTAGGGATCTTCTTGTTCCTCCATCCCCTTGGGGCCTTTTTCCTTGTTTCCCTTGATGTTACTTTGCCCCTTGTGGTTCCTTCTTTTAGGATGGTTTTGTTGCTTGTCTCATGTGACTCTGGTGGGTCTAGCTCCTCTTGGGTTACACTTGGCTGTTGTTCCTTCTGACCACATTGCTTGTCAACCATAAGGATTCTCAGGTGTGATGCTTGTGCTCTCATGCTTGTCCCTTCCATCAGTTCCTTATTATGCTCTTCCCTTGACTCAATATTAGTTCTCCTCGCTCCACATCTCCCAAGGATGATGAGATGGATGTGATTCTCTTCCATCTCCAAGACAACAAAGTCTGTGGGAAGAAAGTAGTTTCCAACCATCACTAACACGTTTTTAACCACTCCTATTGCCTGTTTTTGAGTTTTGTCGGCCAGTTTGATGATTACGTCCCTGGGTGTTAGCTCATTGATTTGGAGCTTTTTCATGAGGGATAGAGGCATTAAATTGATGGTTGCTCCTAGGTCACAGAGTCCCTTATCAATCATTGCTTCTCCTATAGCACAGGGGATGTGAAAACTCCCTGGGTCCTTCTTCTTTGTAGGTGGCTCTGTTTGAATGAGAGCACTGCACTCTTTATTCATTACTATTGTTTGCCCACCCTTCAGTGAAATTTTTTTGGTCAGCAGATCCTTTATGTACATGATGTATAAGGGCATCTGCTGCAGAGCCTTAATGAACGGTATGTTCACATGAAGGGATGCAAACAAATCGAAAAACCTTGAATATACTCTCCTTGCTACACCACCCATGAGCCTTTGGGGAAAAGGTGCATATGGGTTCAGAGTCTCCTCTTTCTTTAGCTCCTCTTGATTTCTCTCTTGCTGCTTTTCCTTTGGATTGTCTTGGAAGTGTTCTGTTTGTGTGTATGCTTCTTCCACACTCCTCTCATCACTTAGAGTGATCATTTTGCATTCCTCCCATCTTACCTTCTTTACTTCTCCTCTTGGGTTCTTCTCTGTGTCACTTGGAAAACTATCGGTAGGTTTGGGAAATTGTTGAGATAGATACCCCACTTCGAACTCCAGCCTTTTGATGGTGTCACCCTGGTTTTTGATATTGGCTCGCACTTCATCCTTAAACACTCTGTTGCCTTGGACTTCCTTACATATGTCTTCAAGTAAAGTCTCAATTCTGGAGAGTCTATCTTCGGTTGATGATGGTGGGTTGAGGTTAGGAGGTTGAGAAGGGTGATTAGGTGGGTGTTGATATGATCTCTGTGAGGGGTTTTGGTGAGTTGCATTGTTGTTGGGATTGTGGTTGCGGTGTCTCTGGTCTTGGCCTTGGTCTTGTTGGTTTCCCCACCTAAAATTAGGGTGGTTTCTCTAACCAGAATTGTAAGTTTTGGAGTATGAATCATGGGTCTACCTTGGTGAGTTCCCAACATAATTGGCTTGTTCCCAGTCACCTTCTTCTCCTACATTCACTCCTTCTTGAGCTAGTGCTGAAGTGATGGCTATTGCAACTTGGTTCTCTTCCACCTTCTTGGTAAGGTCAGCTAACTGTTTGGTGATCATCTTATTTTGAGCCAGCAGTGTATCCATATGGTTCAACTCTATCACTCCTCGAGTGTTACTCCTTTCAGAAGCATAGAAGTAGTCATTCTCAGCAACAGTCTCAATGACATCTATGGCCTCTTCAATGGTCTTCTTCTTGTTTAGAGAGCCCCCTGATGAATGGTCCACGGCCTTCTTTGACTCGTAGGAAAGACCTTCATAGAAGATGTGTAGTTGAACCCATTCATTGAACATGTCTGGTGGGCACCTTCTTGTTAAGTCCTTAAACCTTTCCCAAGCCTCATAGAGAGTTTCACCATCTTGTTGCTTGAAAGTTTGTACCTCAGCTCTCAGCCTGTTGATTCTTTGAGGGGGTAGAATCTTGCCAAAATTTTATTCACCACATCTTCCCAATTTGTTAAACTCTCCTTCGGGAAAGATTTCAGCCATTTAGATGCTTTGTCCTTGAGTGAAAAGGGAACAGAAGCAGTCTATAGACATCTGGATGAACACCATTAGACTTCACAGTGTCACATATTCTTAGGAAGGTGGTTAGATGTTGATTGGGGTCTTCTTGGGCACTCCCTCCAAATGAACAATTGTTCTGAACAAGGGTGATGAGCTGGCATTTTAATTCAAAGTTATTGGCATGTATGGTTGGCGTCTAGATACTACTTCCATAATTTCCTAGGTTTGGATTGATGTAAGAGCCTAGAACTCTTCTCTCTTGCCCAGCATGATTCACAGGGCCCTCTCTGGCATGGTTGTGAGCTTCCCCTTCATGGTTGTTTTCCATGTTCTCCTCCATGTTTGTTTCAAAGTATTCTTCTTCTTCCTCAGCACCAACGACTCTTTTCCCTCTTGCTTCCCTCCTTAATCTAAGGAAGGTCCTCTCAAGTTCTGTATCAAAGGAAGTTGAAGCTCCGCTTCTTCTCCCTGTCATACAACTAACAGAGCACACAGCAAGCAATAAAATGAAGAGATTATTCTCGTTAGAGTGGTTGTTAGTATGAGTGGTGCAAATTATCAAATAGTTAGTGGGTTAGTGAGCAGAATTGTAAATAATCACAAAGAAAAGAAAAACAAAGAGGGGCGAGGGGATGAGGAAGAAAATAACTGAAACTAAAGGTAATTTACTAGGCAAAATAAACAATCAAAAGAAAATGCTCAATCTAGTGAACTTCCAACTTAATCATTGTCGATACAAAATCAATCCCCAGTAATGGCGCCATAAACTTGATGCCCGAAAACTTGTCTTTCAACAAATTTTCCTTCGGCAAGTATACCGAATTGTCGTCAAGTAAAAACTCACAATAGAGTGAGGTCGAATCCCACAGAGATTGATTGGTCAAGCAACTTTAGTTGGAAGGATGTGCTAGTTGAGCTAACAGAAATTGAGTTTAAAATTGCAGAAAATTTTGATGGTAAATTCACTAGTAATAATTAGAGGAAAAACAAGAAAAAATGGCGCCGAGATTACCGTCGAATTTATTCGCCGGTAAATCTCAATTAATAGAATATTGCATTTTGGTCATATGCAATACATTAACGTCAGATTTATTAGTCGGTAAATCCGATAGTAAACCTGATCTCAATTCAAAATGTACATCCTTTTTCCCTCACTTTCGAGAATACATTTCTCTCTCCCCTATTCTCCTCTCTCTTCTCTCTCTCCTGCAACATCCTCTGGCAGCCCCACCGGCCACCATCTGCTAGTGCTGCCCACCTCCATTTTCTTCCAAAATCTGTGTCAAGTTGCTTGGATCGTGTTTTATTGTCTCAAACAGAGTTGCTCCATCTTTCTCCACCACTGTCAGAAGAGCAGTCGCTGCCGCTGTCTTGTCGCTGGAGTTGTGTCTATCCTTCGACGTCCAGGTAGGTTGCCCTCGTCCCTTTTCCTATTCCATTATATTTTTATTTTTTTAATAAAAAATCATAACCCCTTTTTTACCTTAACCCCATTTTTGAACCACCTTCAAGTCCACCTCTACCTCTGGTTCTTTTGTCTGCGGCTACTTTGTTACTCCATTCAGGTAAATTCTTCACTGTTTCTTCCACAATTTTTATCATCCTATGATTGTTTTGTAATTTGGATATCATTCATTGTAGAATGTTAAGGGATTTTGGATTGAAAAGGTTATCTATTTTAGTGCTTGGGTATTTAGATAATAATTATTCTGAAAATCTATACTGTTACTGTTGCTTGAGATTTGATGCAAGTTATTCGTTAGAATTTTGAGTTTCAGTGGCCTTAATGTTAATTTTATGTTGTGGTCATTTCGCACTATGCTTGTGGTTTGCTGTGTTGTTTCTTTGGTTTGCCCATGGAACATATTCTAGTATTACAATTATTGATTCGGGGTGCATTACATATTATATATGTATGTGGCACATCATATTCCAGTATTACAATTCTTAGTCTAGACTAGCATTTTGTTGTTGCATTAAATTAAGTATTGTTTAGTGCAAAATGAAAATCATGGATTTATTGGCACATCTTATTTTCTGCCATGATTAGAATGATTTATATGGACCTGTAAAGCCAAATAATGTGAAGTCGGAAGTTGATAATAAAAATGACTAAAAATGATTTATATGGACCTGTCTAGCGTAGCCATGAATTCTCCACTTTGCATGCTTTTCTCTTCACCTCTTTCATCTAATCCTTGCCTTATAAGCCTGAAATCACTCAACAAACATATCAAGACATCAAATGGGATTAAAGTCAATTAAAATTGACAAATTAAAGTCCTAAAAAGCATGTTTTTAACTCTTAAGCACAAATTAGGGAGAATTACAAAAACATGCTATATCATTGAATAAATGTGAGATAAGTTGATAAAACCCACCAAATTCACCACAAGATAAACCACAAAATTGGGGTTTATCACTATGTCTCTCTGAATTTTTCATCACTACAATGTGCCATTCTAGATCCACCATATGTCGTTGTCGCATAATTTTGAATTTGTCGTTACCGCTTCCTTTCTCATTTTACTGTTTCATTTTACCCCTCTTCGTTTTTCACTTTTGTCCTCTTCTTCACTATGTATGTTTTTATGGATTTATTTTTTTCCATTGAAGAGGATCAGAGGATCGAAAATGAAGTAATTTATTTTGGTCTAATTTAACAAATCGATTTTCGATTCTTACCCAGATTGTTTTTGTCAAACCGATCGTATTTCTCATTGATCATGATTCAATCCGCTTGACCGACTAGTTCGAATCAATTTTTAAAATTATAGTTTTAAATGCACTTCATCTCGGTCTCTTTGAGTTATTCAATGTCTTCATGGTTCATTTTTCTTTGGCAACTCCAAAAGTTTCAAAAATTAGAAAGTTGTGTTTCACCTAGTACTAAATTTAAGTAGTGTAAATGAAAAACATTTCTCTTTAAATATAAAAAGATAAGTTATTAAAAAGTTGTTAGCAGTTGGGATAGTAATGGCCAGTAGTTAGTAGATAGAATATTTATGAAATTAGTTGGTAATATCTCTATAAATAGAGTGGATTTTGTATCATGTAACAATAATTTTAACACAACAACTTCATATATAATATTATCTTCGTATTCTGCTCTTCTCCTAGAAATTTAAAATGGTATCAGAGTCATGGTATCCTCCTTGAAGAGGATAGGATATCATTTTTCGGTAAAACCACTGTGTTTTCTTTCACAAAGTTCTTTCTCATCTGTGTTGTTGTTGTTCTTTTTTTATGTACCTATTTTTTATGTTTTCTCACTCTAACAATAAGTCCATCCTCCCTGTTTCATCTTTCCGAGTTCAACGGGTCAAAAACCACTAGTATTCGTCGCCAAACGTGCCTCTACACGCTTTCCGAAGATCACTGCTTGCTCTTTGATGGAGGAAGAATCGTCGATAAAGAATTTAACAAAAGTAGTCGCGTTGTAAGTATAGATCTAAACCGACAATTAAATCTCAATCAAATTTAATTTGTTTGTCACTTAAGCAAACCCAATAAAAATTAACCGAAGTATTAAACCTCGGGTCGTCTCTCAAGGAATTGCAGGGAGGTGTAGTTATTATTGGTTATGGGATAGTATATTTTTGGGTTTTTGTAAAGGTTGAACAAGGAATGTAAATGACAAGAAAGTAAACTAGTAATTAAGAAAAGTCTTAGCCAGGATTGATAATTAGAAGTCATATCCTCATTATCATCCTCAATTGTGACATCAATTGTCTATTGCTCCCACTTAGTCAACCTCTAACTATGAAGGTAAGTCAAGTGGATAAATAAATTTGATTCCTCAAGTCCTAGTCAACTCCTATGGAATGATTAGAGTTAGTGGAATTCAAATCAACTAGCAACTTTCAATTATCAATCAACAAGGGAGTTAATAACTCAAGAGTCTCCAATTACTCAATCCAAGCTAAGAATATAAAAAGCTAATTTAAAATCCAACCAAGTATTTTATCAAACACTTGGAAGGCACAACATAAAAACATAGAAAACTAACAAGGAATATCAAATCTAAACAACCAATTGCAAACATCAATAATAACAAACGAAGAAAGGAACAATAATTATGAAATACCTGAAATTGCATTAAATAGAAAATTGAATCTAACATGAGAATTCATAAACTAAAAATAGCAACATAAAGTAATCAACAAGGGAAATAAATAAACTAGAAAGCTAGAACAATGAAAAGTAGAAGAGAAACTAAATTGAAATAAGATAGAATTCTGAAATTGAAAAGGAATAAAACTAAGAACCCTAAAACCTAGAGAGAGGAGAGAGCCTCTCTCTGAAAAACTACATCTAAAACCTAAAATTATGTGAATAAATATTGTGTTCTTTGTTTCCCCCACTCTGCAGCCTCTATTCGGTGTTTTCACGCTTGGAACTGGGCCAAAAGGAGTCAAGAAATCGCCCCCAGTGCTTTCTGCAGATTGCAGCACGTGACGCTTTGTCACGCGTATGTGTCATCCACGCGTATGTGTCATCCACGCGTACGCGTCGATTGGCAAAAATCCTTGTCACGCGTACGCGTCAGTCACGCGTACGCGTCGCTTGTCTTCTGCACCAGTCATGCGTACGCGTCGCCCACACGTACACGTCGCTGCCAGCTTCTCAAAACTTCGTTTTCTTGCGTTCCTTCCACTTTTGCATGCTTCCTTTCCATCCTCTAAGTCATTCCTACCCTATAAATCCTGAAAACACTTAACACATAGATCACGGCATCGAAGGGTAATAAAGGGTAATTAAAATTGACAATTTAAAGGCCTAGAAAACATGTTTTCAACTATATCACAAAATTAGGAAGAAAAATGTAAAACACGCAATTTATACGCATAAGTGTGAGAATAATGGATAAACTCCACTCAATTCAATACAATAAACCGTAAAATAGCAGTTTATCAAACTCCCCACACTTAAACATTAGCATGTCCTCATGCTAAGCTCAAGAGAACCAAAAGAGTGAAGGCAATATGGTGGAACTTATGCAATGCAACCTATCTAGATGCGAGCTACCTACATGCATCATGCTATTCTAATTACTATATATATATATATATATATATATATATATATATATATATATATATATATATATATATAGTATGTGTGTGGTCAAAGCGAGTCAAATTTCTAAGAAATCATGTATGCACAATCAAGGACTAAATCAATCATATCAAAGCACATTCACAATTGAGTTGAGTGAATCAAAAGAGTTCACAAACTTGCAAGACAAGCAATGAATAAATATGGACATAGGGAAATGAGCCAATGAACCCTCACTGGATTTGTATATGCACTCTAATCACTCAAGTGTTTGGGGTTAAACAACTCAAATCTCCTCTAATTATGCTTTCTAAAACTTTGTTCTTCATCTAACCAATCAACAATTATCAAGTGTACAAATACAAATATCATGAGGGCTTTTCAAGGTTGTAATGGGGCTAAGGTAAGGGTGTGGATATATGTATGGCCAAGTGAGCTATCATATGAATCTTTGACTAGCCTAAGTTCTCACCTAACACATATACACACTCTATACAATTCTAAAGTCGAGCTTAGCTACCCAAAATCTCACTTTTGTATATTTCACAAACTCATGTCTCAATTTTCATTCCATCACATATGCATTGATCTTTTTATTGAACTTAACATTGGGGTGATTCTGACCCCTATTCATTTATTTCTTCCCTTCTCCTTATTTTTTTATTTTCTTTTATATGAAAGCATAGTAAATGAATGCATATGGTTCTTATAATTTCACATGAGTAGCACCCAAATTCTCATATTTGTCAATAAAAATAATACACATTCTCATCAACCAAAGTTTCCACATTTTTCCACACTTAGTTGACACACAATCTCTATCTTAAGCTAACCAAAGATTCAAATAAGGTAATTAATTATTTTTTTGCTTAAGGCTAGTGATGTGGTAATATAAAGAACAAAAAGGGGGTTAAAAAGGCTCAATGTGGCAAACAAAGGTAATTGGAATGGTAGGCTATTTGGGATAAGTGAGCTAATATCAAATGATGGTCTCAATCATATATATGCATGAATATACACTAAATAATGGACATATAGAATGGAACAAATCATAGATTGCAATCGTAGAGAAGAAAACACACAAAAATATAAATCATGGTTAAATAATGTAACCGTATCATTAAGCTCTAAATCTCACAGGTTGTGTGTTCTTAGCTCAAAAACCATATATATATATATATATATATATATATATATATATATATATATATATCATGCAAGTTTCAAAAAGTTTTAACTCAAATCAATGTGAATCTTAATGCCCCTTTTAAGAAATATGTATTTCTTGAAATTTTCAACAATTTGACCAACATTTATTATTATTATTATTATTATTATTATATATATATATATATACTAAATGAAATGTTGTGATTATGAAAAGCTAAAAGTTTTTAGTTTACTCCCTATTTTCAATCAAACCAAATTCTCATATGCAAAAGGGTTAACTAAGCTCAATAATCCACATTTTTCTATATCACAACTAATAACTAAAACTGCAGTTCAAGCTAAATATCTAAGATATATACAAGCTCAAAGTGCAAAATACAATAAAGTAAAAAAAACAAAAGTACAATAAAATAAAAATGTGCAAGTACTGAAAGAAAAAAATAAAACAAAATAAAGCAAAATAAAACAAAAGTCTGAAATAGTTCACCAAAATATAGTCCGCTGGAGACGGCGACCTCCCCACACTTAAATCACAGCATCGTCCTCGATGCTCTCAGTCAAGCTGGGTGAGAAGGATCGTCGCCCACTGGTCTATGGTCAGCTGCAGGTGTCTGTGACTCTGGCAGATGCTCAGGCTGAGTCTCCTCGTGCTGTGCTTGCTGCTGGTCCTCCTCCGGTGCCTTCTTCTACTCCTCCTCCTCCTCAGAGTGCTCTGAGGGTGTGTCAGGCTCAGAGGGGATGTTAGTACGCCCAGTAGTCACAATCGACTTCAGATCGGCATAGCGTCGCTTGTTGCGACGCTTTGACTGCACATAGCGTCGCTGATTGCGGTGTTCCATTTGATCAATGCGCTCGAAAAGGTAGTGCACAAGGTGGTAGACTGGCTGAGAAGTGGATGATGGTGCTTGAAGAACGGAAGATTGACGGTTTAGAATTCAGAATAAATTCCCATTGCAAGTATAGTTTCTAAACTAAGCAATCATCCTTTCTTACAAACGTTTTGGTTGTCACAAATAACAAACCCCTTAAAAATTGATAACCGAAGTATTTAAACCTCGGGTCGTCTTCTCAAGAAATTGCAGGGAGGTGTTCTTATTAATGGTTATGAGTCTTGTAGATTGGGGGGTTTTGAAAGTAAGGAACAAGTAATTTAAATGACAAGTAAAATAAATAAATAACTATAAAATAAACTCTTGGCAAGGTATGAAAATTCGGAAGTCCTATCCTAGTTACTCTTATGAGAATTGAGTTTAATCCCACTTAGTTAACCTAAAGCAAAGGAAAGTCAAGTGGACTAATTAGTTAGATTCCCAAGTCCTAGCCAACTCCTAAGGAATGACTAGAGTTAGTGGAATTCCAGTCAATTAGAGAAATTAATTAACAATCACGATAAGTTGATAACTCAAGAGCCTCCAGTTAATCAATTAAAGCCAAGAATATAAAAAGCTAAATAAGAATCATAAATCTGAAAATACCTCAATTGTATTAATAAGATAAAATCAATCTAAACATAAAGAGTTCATAAGCCAATTTGGCAACATAAGAAATTAAATGAGAGCATTAAAGTATCTGAAAGTAAACGAGAAATATAAAGTAAAAGAAATATTGAACCTGATGAAGAGTTGAAATCCTAAATCCTTTAAGAGGAATCCTAATCCTAAAACCTAAGAGAGATGAGAGAACCTCTCTCTCTAAGAACTACAACTAAATTATGAAAAGTGAATAATTGAAGGCCTTTTTATGAATGGATGCATTCTCCCACTTTATAATCTCTAATCTGTGCTTTCTGGACTTAGATCTGGGCCAAAAAGGGTTTCAGAAATCGCTGGGAGCGTTTTCTGCAGTTTTTGGTGCGTGGCGTCTGTCACGCGGTCGCGTCATCCGGAGTTTTCCTTATCACGCGTTCGCTTTGGTCATGCACACGCGTCATTTGTGTTCTGCTCAAGGCACGCGTCCGCGTCGTCCATGCGTTCGCGTCGCTGCCTTTTCGCGCTAGGCATGCGGCCGCGTCGTCCATGCGTTCGCGTCGCTTCCAGTTTCTTCAAAAACTCCATTTTGTGCTTTCCTTCCATTTTTGTATGTTTCCTTTCTAGCCTTTAAATCATTCCTGCCTTAGGAGATCTGAAAATACTTAACACACAAATCACGGCATCAAATGGTAATAAAAGGTAATTAAAATAAATGTTTTTAAAGCATAGGTGATGAGCGGATAATTTATACACCTTTTGGCATTGTTTTTAGTATGTTTTTAGGATGATCTAGTTAGTTTTTAGTATATTTTTATTAGTTTTTAGTTAAAATTCACTTTTCTGGACTTTACTATGAGTTTGTGTGTTTTTCTGTGATTTCAGGTATTTTCTGGCTGAAATTGAGGGACCTGAGCAAAAATCTGATTCTGAGACCAAAAAGGACTGCAGATGCTGTTGGATTCTGACCTCCCTGCACTCAAAGTGGATTTTCTAGAGCTACAGAAGCCCAATTGGCGCGCTCTCAACGGCGTTGGAAAGTAGACATCCTGGGCTTTCCAGCAATATATGATAGTTCATACTTTGCCCAAGATTTGATGGCCCAAACCGGCGTTCAAAGTCACCTCAAGAAATCCCAGCGTTAAACGCTGGAACTGGCACCCAAATGGGAGTTAAACGCCCAAACTGGCACTAAAGCTGGCGTTTAACTCCAAGAAGAGTCTGTGCACGAAAAATGCTTCATTGCTCAGCCCAAGCACACACCAAGTGGGCCCGGAAGAGGATTTTTATGTCATTTACTCATTTCTGTACACCTTAGGCTACTAGTTTTCTATAAGTAGGACCTTTGACTATTGTATTAGAAATCTTTTGATCACTTTAGATCTCTAGATCATCTTTGGATATTTTAGTTCTTAGATCATTGGGAGGCTGGCCATTCGGCCATGCCTAGACCTTATGCTTATGTATTTTCAACGGTGGAGTTTCTACACACCATAGATTAAGGTGTGGAGCTCTGCTGTACCTCGAGTATTAATGCAATTACTATTGTTCTTCCATTCAATTCCGCTTGTTCTTTATCCAAGATATCACTTGTTCTTCAACTTGATGAAGGTGATGATTGACACTCATCACCATTCTTACCCATGAACAAAGTGACTGACAACCACTCTTGTTCTACAAGCAACTAAGGCCATAGTGAATATCTCTTGGATTCCTGATTGCACGATGCATGGTTGATCGCCTGACAACCGAGTGCTCGCCTGACAAATGAGCCAACCATTCCGTGAGATCAGAGTCTTCGTGGTATAGGCGAGAACTGATGGCGGCATTCAAGAGAATCCGGAAGGTCTAACCTTGTCTGTGGTATTCTGAGTAGGATTCAATGACTGAATGACTGTGACGTGCTTCAAACTCCTGAGGGCGGGGCGTTAGTGACAGACGCAAAAGAATCACTGGATTCTATTCCGGCCTGATTGAGAACCGACAGATGAATTCCGCTATGCTGTGACAGAGCATATGCAATCGCTTTCACTGAGAGGATGGGAGGTAGCCACTGACAACGGTGAAACCCTTGCTTAAGCTTGCCATGGAAAGGAGTAAGAAGGATTGGATGAAGACAGTAGGAAAGCAGAGAGACGGAAGGGAAGGCATCTTCATGTGCTTATCTGAAGTTCCTACCAATGAATTACATAAGTATCTCTATCTTTATCTCTATGTTATTTTCGTTCATCACCATTATACATTTGAGTTTGCCTGACTAAGATTTACAAGATGACCATAGCTTGCTTCAATACTAACAATCTCCGTGGGATCAACCCTTACTCGCGTAAGGTTTATTACTTGGACGACCCAGTGCACTTGCTGGTTAGTTGTGCGAAGTTGTGTAATGCCATGGTATTGAGCGCACCAAGTTTTTGGAGCCATTACCGGGGATTATGAGAGTTGTGAAAAAGTATTGTTCACAATTTCGCGCACCAAGTTTTTGGCGCCGTTGCCGGGGATTGTTCAAGTTTTGAGCAAGCTTTTGGTAACATCAGTGCCAAGATCCGGCAATAACACCAAGTTTTTGGCGTTATTGCCAGGGATTGTTTAAGTTTGGACAACTGACGGTTCATCTTGTTGCTTAGATTAGGTATTTATTTTTTTCGAAATTCTTGAAGATGAATTCTAGAGTTTCATGATGATTTGTTGAAATCTGGCTGGCTGAGAAGCCATGTCTAATCTCATTGGACCGAGGTTTCAACTTATCACCACAAGAGCTTGTTGATTTTTTATCAATCTTGCTTTTGGAGCAGTGATCTGCTAAGGCTTGGCTGGCCTCTGGCCATGTCTAGTGTTTTGGACCGAAGCTTTCTTTGAAAGCTTGGCTGGCTGTAAAGCCATGTCTAATTCCTGGACCAGAGTCTTAGACTAGCATTGCACTGATTCCTGGAATTCTCATTAAGAATTTTGATACTTTTTCCACTTAATTTTCGAAAAACACAAAAAAAATTTCAAAAAAATCATAAAATCCAAAAATATTTCTTGTTTGAGTCTAGTGTCTCATCATAAGTTTGGTGTCAATTGCATGCATTCATATGTCTAAGTGATCTTCAAGATGTTCTTGATGATTTACTTGCTCTAATCTTTGAATTCAGTTTGACTTGATTGTTTTGTGTGTCTCAAATGCATTTTCATTTTGTTAGTGTCAGTAGTATACAAACTGCTAAGTTTGGTGTCTTGCATGCATTGTTATTTGATTCTTGTTGCATTTTGGTTTGTCCTTATTATTAAAAATCCAAAAATATTTTTAAATTGTGTCTTTTCAAGTCAATAATACAGAGAATTGAAGATTCAGAACATACAGCAGAGGAATTGCACAGAAAAAGCTGGGCGTTCAAAACGCCCAGTGAAGAAGGACAGACTGGCGTTTAAACGCCAGCCAGGGTACCTGGTTGGGCGTTTAACGCCCAAAAGGGTAGCATTTTGGGCGTTAAACGCCAGAATGGATACCATTCTGGGCGTTTAACGCCAGGATGGCTAGAGGGGAAGATTTTGTTTTCAAATCAAATTTTTTCTAAGTTTTCAAAATCTTTTCAAAATCAAATCTTTTTCAAATCAATTTTCCAATCAAATCTTTTTCAAAACCAATTTCTTTCCATTTTTAAAGATACTTACTATCAATCAATGATTTGATTCAACATTTCAAGTATGTTGCCTTTTCTGTTGAGAAAGGTTTAATGTTTGAATCATATCTTTTCTTGTTAGTCAAGTTTTTAATTTTCAAATCAAATCTTTTTTTAAAATGTTTTTCAAATTATATTTTCTCAATCACATTTTTTTAATCAATCATATCTTCTTAACCACATCTTTTTCAAAATAGTTTTCAATCAAATCTTTTTGATTTCTAACTTCAAAATCTTTTTCAAAAATCACTTGATTTCTTTTCCATTTTCATTTTCGAAAATTAAGTAATGTTTTTCAAAAATGTTTTCAAAATTTTTCACTTAATTTTCGAAAATTACTTCCCTTCTTCTCACATCCTTCTATTTATGGACTAACACTATCCCTTAATGCAAAAGTCGAACTCCATCTCCTTTGATAAGTTCGAATTTTCTACTTCTGTCTTCTACTCTTCTTTTCCTCTGACACCTTAAGGAATCTCTATACTGTGATATAGAGGATTCCACATTTTCTTGTTTCCTTCTCTTTCTTATGAGCAGGAGCAAAGACAAAGGCATTCTTGTTGAGGCTGATCCTGAACCTGAAAGGACCTTGAAGAGAAAGCTAAGAGAAGCCAAAGCACAACTCTCTTTAGAGAACCTGAACGAATTCTTCAAGGAAGAAGAACTCATGGCAGCCGAAAACAACAACAATGCCAACAATGCAAGGAAGGTGCTGGGTGACTTCACTGCACCTACTCCCGACTTCTATGGGAGAAGCATCTCTATCCCTGCCATTGGAGCAAACAACTTTGAGCTTAAGCCTCAATTAGTTTCTCTAATGCAACAGAATTGCAAGTTCCATGGACTTCCATTGGAAGATCCTCATCAGTTCTTAGCTGAATTCTTGCAAATCTGTGACACAGTCAAGACTAATGGGGTAGACCCTGAGGTCTATAGACTGATGCTATTCCCCTTTGCTGTAAGAGACAGAGCTAGAATATGGTTGGATTCTCAACCTAAAGAAAGCCTGGGCTCTTGGGAAAAGCTAGTCAATGCCTTATTGGCAAAGTTCTTTCCACCTCAAAAATTGAGTAAGCTTAGAGTGGAAGTCCAAACCTTCAGACAGAAGGAAGGAGAATCCCTCTATGAAGCTTGGGAAAGATACAAACAATTGATCAGAAAGTGTCCCACTGATATGCTTTCTGAATGGAGCATCATAGGTATTTTCTATGATGGTCTCTCTGAATTGTCCAAGATGTCTTTGGATAGCTCTTCTGGAGGATCTCTTCATCTGAAGAAGACGCCTACTGAAGCTCAAGAACTGATTGAAATGGTTGCAAATAACCAATTCATGTACACTTCTGAAAGAAATCTTGTGAACAATGGGACTAGTCAGAAGAAAGGAGTTCTTGAGATTGACACTCTGACTGCCATACTGGCTCAGAACAAAATATTGACTCAACAAGTCAATTTGATTTCTCAAAGTCTGTCTGGAATGCAAAATGCACCAAGCAGTACTAAGGAAGCTTCATCTGAGGAAGAAGCTTATGATCCTGAGAACCCTTCAATAGAAGAGGTGAATTACATGGGAGAACCCTATGGAAACACCTACAATCCTTCATGGAGGAATCATCCAAATCTTTCATGGAAGGATCAACAGAGACCTCAACAAGGTTTCAATAACAATAATGGTGGAAGGAACAGGTTTAGCAATAGCAAGCCTTTTCCATCATCTTCTCAGCAACAGACAGAGAGCTCTAAGCAGAATACCTCTGACTTAGCAACCATGGTCTCTGATCTAATCAAAACCACTCAAAGTTTCATGACTGAAACTAGGTCTTCCATTAGAAACTTGGAAGGACAAGTGGGTCAGCTGAGCAAGAAAATTACTGAACTCCCTCCAAGTACTCTCCCAAGCAATACAGAAGAAAATCCAAAAGGAGAGTGCAAAGCCATCAACTTGGCCGAATCCTGGGAGGGAGAAGAGGCAGTAAACGCCACTGAGGAAGGCCTCACTGGGCGTCCACGGGCCTCCAATGAGTTCCCCAATGAGGAACCATGGGAATCTGAGGCTCAAGATGAGACCATAGAGATTCCATTGGACTTACTTCAGCCATTCATGAGCTCTGATGAGTATTCTTCCTCTGAAGAGGATGAGTATGTCACTGAGGAGCAAGTTGCTAAATACCTTGGAGCAATCATGAAGCTGAATGACAAGTTATTTGGAAATGAGACTCGGGAGGATGAACCCCCTTTGCTCACCAAAGAACTGGATGACTTGTCTAGGCAGAAACTGCCTCAAAAGAGGCAGGATCCTGGGAAGTTTTCTATACCTTGTACCATAGGCACCATGACCTTCAAGAAGGCCTTGTGTGACTTAGGGTCAAGTGTAAACCTCATGCCCCTCTCTGTAATGGAGAAATTAGGGATCTTTGAGGTGCAAGCTGCAAAAATCTCACTAGAGATGGCAGACAACTCAAGAAAACAAGCCTATGGACTTGTAGAGGATGTTCTGGTCAAAGTTGAAGACCATTACATCCCTACTGATTTCATAGTCCTAGAGACTGGGAAGTGCATGGATGAATCCATCATCCTTGGCAGACCCTTCCTAGCCACAGCAAAGGCTGTGATTGATGTTGATAGAGGAGAGTTGATCATTCAAGTGAATGAAGAATCCTGGGTGTTTAAGGCCCAAGGATATCCCTCTGTCATCATGGAGAGGAAGCATGAAGAGCTTCTCTCAAAACAGAGCCAAACAGAGCCCCCGCAGTCAAACTCTAAGTTTGGTGTTGGGAGGCCATAACCAAACTCTAAGTTTGGTGTTGAACCCCCACATTCAAACTCTAAGTTTGGTGTTGGGAGGTTCCAACACGGTTCTGAGCATTTCTGAGGCTCCATGAGAGTCCTCTGTCAAGCTACTGACATTAAAGAAGCGCTTGTTGGGAGGCAACCCAATGTTTTATAGTTAACTATTTTCTTTGTTATTTTATCTTTTTTTTGTAGGTTGATGATCATAAGAAGTCACAAAAACAATGAAAAAAGCAAAAACAGAATGAAAAACAGGAAGAAAAACAGCACACCCTGGAGGAAGATGCTGCTGGCGTTTAAACGCCAGTAAACCTAGCAGTTGGGCGTTTAACGCCCAGTCTGGCACCATTCTGGGCGTTTAACGCCAGAAAGGGGCACCAGACTGGCGTTAAACGCCAAGAAAGGGCAAGAACCTGGCGTTAAACGCCAGGAATGGGCACCAGCCCGGCCTTTAACGCCAGAATTGGCTCAAAATGTGAATTTTGATGCCATTTGGTGCAGGGATGACTTTTCCTTGACACCACAGGATCTGTGGACCCCACAGGACCCCACCACCACTCTCTCTCTTCTTCTCCCATTCACCAATCACCTCAACACCTCTTCCCCCAAAACCCCTCACCTATCAAATCCCATCTTTCTCTTCACCACTCACATCCATCCTTCATAAATCCCCACCAACCTCACCCTTCAAATTCAAACCACTTTCCCTCCCAAACCCACCCATAATAGCCGAACCATTACCCCCCTCTCTCCTATATATACCCTTCTTCAACCCTTCATTTTCACACAACCTAAACACCACTTCTCCCCCTCTTTGGCCGAACACACCACCATCTCCCTCTTCCTCATTTCTTCTTCTTCTACTTTCTTCTTTCTTCTTTTGCTCGAGGACGAGCAAACATTTTAAGTTTGGTGTGGTAAAAGCATTGCTTTTAGTTTTTCCATAACCATTATGGCATCCAAGGCCGGAGAAACCTCTAAAAAGAGGAAAGGGAAGGCAAAAGCTTCCACCTCCGAGTCATGGGAGATGGATAGATTCATCTCAAGGGTGCATCAAGACCACTTCTATGAAGTTGTGGCCTTGAAGAAGGTGATCCCCGAGGTCCCTTTTTCACTCAAGAAGGGTGAATATCCGGAGATCCGACATGAGATTCAAAGAAGAGGTTGGGAAGTTCTTACCAACCCCATTCAACAAGTCGGAATCTTGATGGTTCAAGAGTTCTATGCCAATGCATGGATCACCAAGAACCATGACCAAAGTGTGAACCCAAATCCAAAGAATTATCTTACTATGGTTCGGGGGAAATACTTGGATTTTAGTCCGGAAAGTGTGAGGGTGGCGTTCAACTTGCCTATGATGCAAGGAGATGAACATCCTTACACTAGAAGGGTCAACTTTGATCAAAGGTTGGACCAAGTCCTCACAGTCATATGTGAAGAAGGCGCCCAATGGAAGCAAGATTCAAGAGGAAAGCCGGTTCAATTAAGAAGGCATGACCTCAAACCCGTGGCTAGAGGATGGTTAGAGTTCATACAACGCTCAATCATTCCCACTAGCAACCGGTCCGAAGTTACCATAGACCGGGCTATCATGATCCATAGCATCATGATTGGAGAAGAAATAGAAGTTCATGAGGTTATAGCCCAAGAACTCTATAAGGTGGCGGATAAGTCCTCTACCTTGGCAAGGTTAGCCTTTCCTCATCTCATTTGTCACCTCTGTTATTCAGTTGGAGTTGACATAGAGGGAGACACCCCCATTGATGAGGACAAGCCCATCACTAAGAAGAGGATGGAGCACACAAGAGATCCCACTCATCATGAGATCCCTGAGATTCCTCAAGGGATGCACTTTCCTCCACAAAACTATTGGGAGCAATTGAACACCTCCCTAGGAGAATTGAGTTCCAACATGGGACAACTAAGGGTGGAGCATCAAGAACACTCCATCATCCTTCATGAGATTAGAGAGGATCAAAGAATCATGAGGGAGGAGCAACAAAGACAAGGAAGAGACATTGAGGAGCTCAAGCACTCCATAGGATCTTCAAGAGCAAGAAAGAGCCGCCATCATTAAGGTGGTCCCGTTCCTTGATTTCCTTGTTCTTTATTCTTCTGTTTTTTCGAATTTTTTTTATGCTTATGTTTATCCATGTTTGTGTCTTGTGATCATTAGTGTCTTAGTGTCTATGCCTTAAAGTTATGAATGTCCTATGAATCCATCACCTTTCTTGAATAAAAATGTGCTTAATTGAAAAAGGAAGAATTGCATGAATTTTGAATTTTATAACAGTTTAATTGTTTTGATGTGGTGGCAATATTTTTGTTCTCTGAATGTATGATTAAACAGTGCATATGTCTTTTGAATTTGTGGTTCATGAATGTTGGCTCTTGAAAGAATGATGAAAAAGGAGACATGTTACTGAGGATCTGAAAAATCATTAAAATGATTCTTGAAGCAAGAAAAAGCAATGAAAAAAAAAACCGAAAAAAAAAATCGAAAAAAAAAATAATAAGAGTTTGTGATCCAAGGCAAATAAGAGTGTGCTTAAGAACCCTGGACACCTCTAATTGGGGACTTTAGCAAAGCTGAGTCACAATCTGAAAAGGTTCACCCAATTATGTGTCTGTGGCATGTATGTATCCGGTGGTAATACTGGAAGACAGAGTGCTTTGGGCCACAGCCAAGACTCAATAAATAGCTATGTTCAAGAATCATCATACTCTACTAGGAGAATCATTAACACTATCTGGATTCTAAGTTCCTAAAGAAGCCAACCATTCTGAATTTCAAAGGATAGAGTGAGATGCCAAAACTATTCAGAGGCAAAAAGCTAAAAGCCCCGCTCATCTAATTAATACTGATCTTCATAGATGTTTTTGGAATTCATTGCATATTCTCTTCTTTTTTATCTTATTTGATTTTCAGTTGCTTGGGGACAAGCAACAATTTAAGTTTGGTGTTGTGATGAGCGGATAATTTATACACTTTTTGGCATTGTTTTTAGTATGTTTTTAGGATGATCTAGTTAGTTTTTAGTATATTTTTATTAGTTTTTAGTTAAAATTCACTTTTCTGGACTTTACTATGAGTTTGTGTGTTTTTCTGTGATTTCAGATATTTTCTGGCTGAAATTGAGGGACCTGAGCAAAAATCTGATTCTGAGACCAAAAAGGACTGCAGATGCTGTTGGATTCTGACCTCCCTGCACTCGAAGTAGATTTTCTGGAGCTACAGAAGCCCAATTGGCGCGCTCTCAATGGCGTTGGAAAGTAGACATCCTGGGCTTTCCAGCAATATATGATAGTCCATACTTTGCCCAAGATTTGATGGCCCAAACCGGCGTTCAAAGTCACCTCAAGAAATCCCAGCGTTAAACGCTGGAACTGGCACCCAAATGGGAGTTAAACGCCCAAACTGGCACTAAAGCTGGCGTTTAACTCCAAGAAGAGTCTCTGCACGAAAAATGCTTCATTGCTCAGCCCAAGCACACACCAAGTGGGCCCGGAAGAGGATTTTTATGTCATTTACTCATTTCTGTACACCTTAGGCTACTAGTTTTCTATAAGTAGGACCTTTGACTATTGTATTAGAAATCTTTTGATCACTTTAGATCTCTAGATCATCTTTGGACATTTTAGTTCTTAGATCATTGGGAGGCTGGCCATTCGGCCATGCCTAGACCTTATGCTTATGTATTTTCAACGGTGGAGTTTCTAGACACCATAGATTAAGGTGTGGAGCTCTGCTGTACCTCGAGTATTAATGCAATTACTATTGTTCTTCCATTCAATTCCGCTTGTTCTTTATCCAAGATATCACTTGTTCTTCAACTTGATGAAGGTGATGATTGACACTCATCACCATTCTCACCCATGAACAAAGTGACTGACAACCACTCTTGTTCTACAAGCAACTAAGGCCATAGTGAATATCTCTTGGATTCCTGATTGCACGATGCATGGTTGATCGCCTGACAACCGAGTGCTCGCCTGACAAACGAGCCAACCATTCCGTGAGATCAGAGTCTTCGTGGTATAGGCGAGAACTGATGGCGGCATTCAAGAGAATCCGGAAGGTCTAACCTTGTCTATGGTATTCTGAGTAGGATTCAATGACTGAATGACTGTGACATGCTTCAAACTCCTGAGGGCGGGGCGTTAGTGACAGACGCAAAAGAATCACTGGATTCTATTCCGGCCTGATTGAGAACCGACAGATGAATTCCGCTATGCTGTGACAGAGCATATGCAATCGCTTTCATTGAGAGGATGGGAGGTAGCCACTGACAACGGTGAAACCCTTGCTTAAGCTTGCCATGGAAAGGAGTAAGAAGGATTGGATGAAGACAGTAGGAAAGCAGAGAGACGGAAGGGAAGGCATCTTCATGCGCTTATCTGAAGTTCCTACCAATGAATTACATAAGTATCTCTATCTTTATCTCTATGTTATTTTCGTTCATCACCATTATACATTTGAGTTTGCCTGACTAAGATTTACAAGATGACCATAGCTTGCTTCAATACTAACAATCTCCGTGGGATCGACCCTTACTCGCGTAAGGTTTATTACTTGGACGACCCAGTGCACTTGCTGGTTAGTTGTGCGAAGTTGTGTAATGCCATGGTATTGAGCGCACCAAGTTTTTGGAGCCATTACCAGGGATTATGAGAGTTGTGAAAAAGTATTGTTCACAATTTCGCGCACCAATAGGAAACATGTTTTTCACATATATCACATAATGAGGAAGGGAAAGTAAAACCATGCAATTTCACATGAATAAGTGGGTGAAGGATTGAATAAATCACTTAAATTGAGCACAAAATATATCATAAAATATGGGTTTATCAACCTCCCCATACTTAAACAATAGCATGTCCTCATGCTAAATCCAAGATAAAGAGTAAGGTAAAGTGGTGGAATTTCATGCAATGCAATCTATTCTAAATGCAACTACCTAAATGAATCCTGCAATTCTAATTGTTATTCACTTGTATATAAAGCTTACATGTAGTTAAATTAATTCATATCCTCAAGGAATCATATATGCATAGCCAAACCCTGGATAATGTTAAAGCACTTTTTACAATTGAGATGGGTAAAAGTATTTCACAAACATGCAAGACATTTAACAATTAAGCAGAGATATATGGTGATGAGCTATTGAACCCTCACTGGATTTTGTGTTTACTCTCTAGTCACTCAGTGTTTATTGGGTTATTCACTCTATTCTTTTTCTATCCTTACTTTCTATAACTTTGTTCTTCATCTAACCAATCAACAAATATGGAATACAGACATACAAAAATCATGAGGTCTTTTTCAAGGTTGTAATGGGGCCAAGGTAAAGGTAAGGGCATATGTATAAGGCTAAGTGAGCTAATAAGTGAATCCTTGATTAGTCTAAGATCTCACCTAACATACATACCATATATAATTTTAAAGTTAAAATTGAAATAGGACCATGAAGAAGGAAGATTTGTAACCTAACATGAAAAATTCAAACATAGAAGAGGTTCAAAATTCATTGGTCAGCAAGATTCTAATTGACACAGAAATCCGTCATCGCGCAACTCTCTGTTCAGATTGAAGGGGGCAGCATTTATGTGCGAGGCGTGCGCGTCAAGCACGCTCACGTGTGGTACGTCAGAATTGCAATTGACGCGTACGCGTCAGGGACTCATACGCGAGGGTCGAATTGTGCCTCTAGCACACCAGCCGCACGATTCCATCACAATTTTTTATTCGTTAGATGGGAGAGCGAGATTTGCATCGACGCCCACGCGTCGCTTACGCGCACGCGTGAGTTGCCCCTTTTTTTTAATTAACAACTACCAAAACAATACTAAAATGATTAAGCAAATAAAACCATAATTTAAACTAAATAACTATAACTAAAAAAAATTAATTTATTACCAATGCAAACAAAAGAGAAATTAGAAATAATATACCATGGTGGGGTATCTCCCACCTAATACTTTTAGTTAAAGTCCTTAAGTTGGACATTTGGTGAGCATGTAGAGGAATCTCTGTGTCTGTGGTCTGGATTTGGTGTGGCTCCTCCTGCTATGACGCAGCCTGCTCTGGTCTTGCCTGCTCAGCCTCTCTCGGTGCATGTGTCTCCTTCTCATGCTCGTCCGCCTCCTTCTCAGATGGCTCTGATGGTGTCTTAGGCTCGAAAGGGATGTCGCCGTCAGATCGGATCATCAACTTGAGGTGCTCATAGCTTCGCTTGTTGTGATGCTCAGATCTCTCATATCGCCGCTGGTTGCGGCACTCCATCTGGTCCAACTGCTGAAATAGGCGGTGCACGAGGTGGTAAATGGGCTCTGAGGCAGGTGGAGGTGCAGTGGTGGTAGATGGTGCAACAGTGGAAGAAGAAGGGGCAGCTGAAGATGTGGCTGCCTCACCAGAAGCGGTGAGGAATGGAGGTCTGTAGCCTAAAGTCTGAAACTTCCTGTTGTGAGGAATGATCTTCTTGCAGTCTGCAGCAGGTGGCTTCTCATCAGCAAGCTCCCAAGGCACGTCAGCTCGACGGCCGAGTTGGGTAATCAGATAAGGGAAAGGCAGAGTGCCTCGGACATGGACCTTGGCCATGTAATACCGGATGAATCGTGGAAGATATAGGTCTTTACCCTCCATCACACACCAGATGAGGGTGATCATAGCAGCGGACAGCTTCGTCTCATGAGTGCTCGGCATAACAAAGTTGCTCAGGATCTGGTGCCAAAGCCGAGCCTCATCATTTAGATACATCAGCTTGATTCCCTTAGGCATTGCTGTATTCTTTCCGATGACCCATGGTACAGTAGGATCAAAGGCTATTCTCTACCTGACAGCATCCCACTCAAATCTCATAAAACACATATCCTCTTCAGCCTTTTGGTAACTGTCATGCTGATCTGACTTAGGCTGAAGCTGGAGGACATTCTCAATAGCTTCCTCAGTGACCAGTATCTGTTTCCCTCTGAGGTGTACTGCATCCAGGAAAGTCTTGAAATAGTTACAGTAAAACTCTCTGACCCAGGAAGCATTGACCTCCATGTTTTATCTATTCGGAGGTGTACTGCTGTAGTTCTTCTGGAATTTTCAGAGTTCTCTCCATGTACAGGTTCCTGGAGGTGGCAAACACTGGATACTTCAGCTCACAGTATCTGTTTGCAAATTTTACTTGATCAGTGGCGGGGAGAAGCTGGTCATCCTTCTCCTGCAGGGTAAAGTACTTTTTCCACCAGGAGTCATCATGCATAATGTCCAGGATAGACATAGAGGATTCGCCTCTTTTTCTTTTGCCAGTGGTTGCTTTGCCCTTTCCTTTGCGCTGAGGGTCACACATCCTGAAAATAAAAAATTCTAGGATATAATTGAAGAATAAAAATAGGAAAACAAGTAGGCAAATAGAATAATAACAATATAAGCACATAGTGGCAAAAGAGCAGTAGAATTATGAAGTGAGTTAAGTATATGTGCATTATGGATTGTATTTGAGTTAGAAATTTGAGATGAAAAAAGCACAATCCAAAATGTAATATAAGTAGAATTCATGTTAATTAGGAAAAATAATAATCATGCCTTGAGTTAGAAAGTTAAAGTAAATAGTTAAAAACCAAAAAGAGAAGTTTGAAAGTTAGATCGGTTAGGATTGAAAAAGAGGTTAGAAAGTGGAAATCAGTGAGTTAGGAGAAAGAAAATTAAAGTGAGTGGCATTCATAAATGTTTCCTAGGTAACAATAAATTCACAATTTTAAAGAATAATCAACTCATATTCAAGCAAAAATTGCATTGTATTGATGATAAGTCGGAAGGATAGAAAAGTTGCAAAACTAACATGAAATCATCAATAGTGCAAGTTATTAACTAGGGGATCAAAAGGAATAAGAATGCTAGCCCAGGCGGGCATGAATTGGTTTGGTTGTAGCCAAGGAAGGCAAAATAGTAAGTTACCAAACTCAATACATGAAAACAATTTGCAGAAAATTGGGCAGCATTTCGGCTAAAAATGGGTGATCCCAGAAATAAACAGCATGAAAAAAAATAGTGCATATAAATTAAAATAAAGCTGCAAATAGACACAAATAACATGAACATGAAAGAGCAGTGTAACAGCAGCATGAAATAGTAAAGAACAACATATGAACAGTATGAACATCACAGGTAGAACAAAAGTGCAGAATAGGTAAAACAAGCAACAAGAACGGCGCAATTATCAGGTCTAAATCCACTAACCACATCCTAGCTACCTAACCACCTAGAATCCACTACAAACATGCATCTCTAACTAGCCTAATTCGAACATAATCTGAAAAATAAATAACTATAAGTGATAGAGAAATTGGCGATCGGTGGAACCTGGTATGTGTAAGAATAGAGGTGAGGGCAGAGAGATGGTGGTGGTGATGCGGCGGCATTAGGAGGAGCAAGGCGGCGCGGTGGTAGAGCAGGGAAGGTGGCAGGGGGTTTCGGGTTGGGGTTAACGGTGGAGGGGTGGTGGGTTAGAAGGGAGGTAGGTGAGGGTTGTGGTGGTGGTAGGCGGCGCTGGTGGCGGGGTGGTCGTGGCTGGCCGCGGTGGGGGGCAGCGGTGGTTGAGGAAAGAAGAGAGAGAAGGATGAGGGGGAAGGAAGAAGGAGGGAGGAGGAAGGGCGTCTCGGCGGGTTCGGGTGGTCGGGGGTGTTGCGGCGGTCGCGGTGGTCGGAGCTGGGTGGTTGGGTGCGGTGGTGGTAGTGGCAGGGGGGAAGTTGCATAGAAGGGAAGGAGAAGGGGGGTATGGGGCACGACGGGTAGGGTTTTCGCATGGAAAAGGGGGTTAGTGATTTTGAATCCACGCGAACGCGTGGGGCACGCGATCGCGTGGCTAGGGTGAAATGGGATTGACGCGGTCGCGTGATTGACAAGATCGCGTGGAATGGGTAAAAGATGGATGACACGGACAAGTGAGGCACGCGACTGCGTCGCTGGAATTTGTGCTAGACGCACACTTCCAGCGTCATTTCAGCGCAACTCTCTGTCTCCATTTAGGGGGCCATAATATCCACGCGACGTGGACGCATCGCTCACGCTTTCGCGTGGGATGAGCTTTTGCAAATGACGTGTTCGCGTCAGGGACGCAAATGCATGGGCCGTTTTGGCTAAATGCACACCAGCCGCATAATTCCAGCCCAGATTTCTGGGCGTTGGATTTTTACGCTGATTTCCAGATCACGCGTTCGCGTGGGTGACGCGGACGCGTGTGAGGTACTTTTCGCAACTGACGCGAACGCGTTAGCGATGCGATCGTGTGGAACAGTTTATGCCAAAGGCACGCCTCCAGCCACGCTTTCGCGTGACTTTTTGTTCACTATCCTTTTCTACCTAATGCACTTATGACGCGGACGCGTCAGCAACGCTGTTGCGTCGCATGCGATTTTTTTTATGCAATTATGCAGTATGCAATGCTGATGCAAATGCTCTGAATAACATTCAGGTTCAATGAAAATAATATAATATAAAAACAAACACATGAAATAAAATTGAAAAAGAAACGACCATACCATGGTGGGTTGTTTCCCACCTAGCACTTTTAGTTAAAGTCCTTAAGTTGGACATTGGATGAGCTTTCTGTTATGGTGGCTTATGCTTAAATTCATCCAGAAATCTCCACCAATGTTTGGAATGCCAACAGCCTCCGGGGTCCCAAACTAGGCACGTAAAGCTTTTGAGTAGCTTCAAACAGATTCTCAGGCTCCCGGGGTGACGAATGTCAGAAATGATTCTAGGATCCCAATCTTTGCTTTTAAATCTGCCTTTGTCTTGATCTATATTCTTCCATCCGGGTGGTTTAGAAATTGTATTCTCACCAAGATGACCAAACGTCTTCCGAGACCCATTCAATTAAACTTGGTACCAATCCGTGCACTTCGAATTGAAGCGTGGAACCTTATTGAATCTTGCACACAAGCTCTGAGTACGAGCCATTTCCCTCTTACTCTTAAAGCCGCAGAGAGTTCTAAGCTGGCCATCTGTTTCAAGCAAACCATATTCAAGTGGAAAAGTAAAGATAAAGGTTAAGGATTGTACCCACTTGAAGCTTGTATTAGGTGGTAATGGCCTTGGGATAGGTGTTTCCAGTGGTTCTATAAGCTCTACTCCCTTATATTCTTCTGTGAATTCCTTCACTTCTTTGCAAAATTCTTCAACTACAACTGCCTCCTGATCAAAGTCTTCTATGTCTTCCTCGTCACTTAAGTCATACGTTGGAGGTTGAGAGAAATCTACCTCGACGTCATCTTCGTATTCAATTGGGTAAGGTTCTTCAGGCTCAAGGAATTTAGTTGCGGATGTGAGTTCGTGACTAGGAGAGCTTGATTTATGATCATCACTGCCCATGGAATCAACTTCTTGGTCTGTTCCGTCCAATTTTTCACAAGGTATATGCATTGGAGGTTGTGCACTATCCTCCTTGGCATCCATTCCAAGCTTCTCAATGGAATCTTTTACAGTTCTCGATTCCCAGGGAGGTTCAGCATCTCCTAAATCTTCAACCACTTCTTCCTCTACAACGATTATGGCTTCCTCCACTTGTTCTAATACAAAGCCATGCTCTTCTTTCTCCACCAAAGTTTCTAGTGTCTCCTTCATGCTACGCTCTTCTTTTGATTCTCCACATGTAGCCATGGGAGTACCTTGAGTGCTCAGATATCGGGAAGCTATTATATTTATTACCTCAGTTAAGGCAGTAGTGAGTTCCAGTATGCCTCTTTGCATCTTCGCTTGCCCTTGAAGAAGAACACGAAGTTTGTCATTCATTGGAGGTTGGGGTGGGTATGAGGAGGGTTCATTGGTTGGGGAAGAGGGTTCAAAATAAGAATGTGGTGGTTCTTGAGAGTAATTGGATTGGGATTGTGGTGGATAAGGGTCATATGGTAGTGAATGGTGAAAAGGAACTTGTGAGTGTGGTGGTTCAAAGCTACGTTGAGAGGATGGTCTATAAGCACAGGGTGGGGCTTGTTGGTAATTACAAGGGGGTCCACCATATCTATCAGCTTGGTATGCATTGTAGAGTGGTCCTTTCCCATGATATCTTGGAGGGTGTTGTTGCCTAAAGGGTTGATCAGATCCTCTTGGCTCCATCCATCTTTGATTGCTTAGACCTTGATGCATATTCCTGTTATAGCTTCCACTCCTTTCAACAGATTTAGAACCAAACTCAAAGTGAGAGGGGTGAGAATTCATAGTAGCTTAATAGAAATAGAAGAAAACAAAAACAAATAAACAAGTAAAAGAAAAGTATTAACAATAACCAATAATAAGGCACACGTTTGCAGTTCCCCGACAATGACGCCATTTTGAAGAACGGAAGATTGACGGTTTAGAATTCAGAATAAATTCCCATTGCAAGTATAGTTTCTAAACCAAGCAAGCATCCTTTCTTACAAACGTTATGGTTGTCACAAGTAACAAACCCCTTAAAAATTGATAACCGAAGTATTTAAACCTCGGGTCGTCTTCTCAAGGAATTGCAGGGAGGTGTTCATATTAATGGTTATGAGTCTTGTAGATTGGGGGTTTTGAAAGTAAGGAACAAGTAATTTAAATGACAAGTAAAATAAATAAATAACTATAAAATAAACTCTTGGCAAGGTATGAAAATTCGGAAGTCCTATCTTAGTTACTCTTATGAGAATTGAGTTTAATCCCACTTAGTTAACCTAAAGCAAAGGAAAGTCAAGTGGACTAATTAGTTAGATTCCCAAGTCCTAGCCAACTCCTAAGGAAAGACTAGAGTTAGTGGAATTCCAGTCAATTAGAGAAATTAATTAACAATCACGATAAGTTGATAACCCAAGAGCCTCCAGTTAATCAATTAAAGCCAAGAATATAAAAAGCTAAATAAGAATCATAAATCTGAAATACCTCAATTGCATTAATAAGAGAAAATCAATCTAAACATAAAGAGTTCATAAGCCAATTTGGCAACATAAGAAATTAAATGAGAGCATTAAAGTATCTGAAAGTAAACGAGAAATATAAAGTAAAAGAAATATTGAACCTGATGAAGAGTTCAAATCCTAAATCCTTTAAGAGGAATCCTAATCCTAAAACCTCTCCTCTGTCTCTAAGAACTACATCTAAATTATGAAAAGTGAATAATTGAAGGCCTTTTTATGAATGGATGCATTCTCCCACTTTATAACCTCTAACTTGTGCTTTCTAGACTTGGATCTGGGCCAAAAAGGGTTTTAGAAATCGCTGGGAGCGTTTTCTGCAGTTTCTGGTGCGTGGCGTCTGTCACGCGTCCGTGTGGGTCACGCGGTCGCGTCATCTGGAGTTTTCCTTATCACGCGTTTGCTTCGGTCATGCGCACGCGTCATTTGTGTTCTGCTCAAGGCACACGTCCGCGTCGTCCATGCGTTCGCGTCGCTACCTTTTCGTGCTAGGCATGCGGCCGCGTCGTCCATGCGTTCGCGTCGTTGCCAGTTTCTTCAAAAACTCCATTTTGTGCTTTCCTTCCATTTTTGTATGTTTCCTTTCTAGCCTTTAAATCATTCCTGCCTTAGGAGATCTGAAAATACTTAACACACAAATCACGGCATCGAATGGTAATAAAAGGTAATTAAAATAAATGTTTTTAAAGCATAGGAAACATGTTTTTCACATATATCACATAATGAGGAAGGAAAAGTAAAACCATGTAATTTCACATGAATAAGTGGGTGAAGGATTGAACAAATCACTTAAATTGAGCACAAAATATATCATAAAATATGGGTTTATCAACCTCCCCACACTTAAACAATAGCATGTCCTCATGCTAAATCCAAGATAAAGAGTAAGGTAAAGTGGTGGAATTTCATGCAATGCAATCTATTCTAAATGCAACTACCTAAATGAATCATGCAATTCTAATTGTTATTCACTTGTATATAAAGCCTACATGTAGTTAAATTAATTCATATCCTCAAGGAATCATATATGCATAGCCAAACCCTGGATAATGTTAAACCACTTTTTACAATTGAGATGGGTAAAGGTATTTCACAAACTTGCAAGACATTTAACAATTAAGCAGAGATATATGGTGATGAGCTATTGAACCCTCACTGGATTTTGTGTTTACTCTCTAGTCACTAAGTGTTTATTGGGTTATTCACTCTATTCTTTTTCTATCCTTACTTTCTATAACTTTGTTCTTCATCTAACCAATCAACAAATATGGAATACAGACATACAAAAATCATGAGGTCTTTTTCAAGTTTGTAATGGGGACAAGGTAAAGGTAAGGGCATATGTATAAGGCTAAGTGAGCTAATAAGTGAATCCTTGCTTAGTCTAAGATCTCACCTAAGATACATACCATATATAATTTTAAAGTTAAAATTGAAATAGGACCATGAAGAAGGAAGATTTGTAACCTAACATGAAAAATTCAAACATAGAAGAGGTTCAAAATTCATTGGTCAGCAAGATTCTAATTGACACAGAAATCCGTCATCGCGCAACTCTCTGTTCAGGTTGAAGGGGGCAGCATTTACGTGCGACGCGTGCGCGTCAGGCACACTTACGCGTGGTACGTCAGAATTGCAATTGACGCGTACGCGTCAGGGACTCATACGCATGGGTCGAATTGTGCCTCTAGCACACCAGCCGCACGATTCCATCAAAACTTTCTGTTCGTTAGATGGGAGAGCGAGATTTGCATTGACGGCCACGCATCGCTTATGCGCACGCGTGAGTTGCCCCTTTTTTTTTAATTAACAACTACCAAAAAGATACTAAACATGATTAAGCAAATAAAACCATAATTTAAACTAAATAACTATAACTAAAAAAAATTAATTTATTACTAATGCAAACAAAAGAGAAATTAGAAAGAATATACCATGGTGGGGTGTCTCCCACCTAACACTTTTAGTTAAAGTCCTTAAGTTGGACATTTGGTGAGCTCCTTGTCATGGTGGCTTGTGCTTGAACTCATCCTGAAACTTCCACCAACGCTTGGACTTCCAATAATCTTCATCATTCTCAAGTGAATTTGCCAAGTCTTGAGGGAGTTCTTCACAAGCTTTGACCTCCCAAAGTCGATCCTCTTGTATGCCCGGATCCCAAATCTTGTATCTACACCCGTCTGTAAGTTGATCATCGTTGTTCCAACTGGGTGACAGATAGTCCAAATTCTCTACAAAGTACCAAACTCTTCTCTTGGACCTAATCAATTGATCACAAGTCCACCCCTTGCATTTAGCTCTTGAAATCTCAACCTTGATGAGCCTTGATTTGCAATTCCAACCACTAAACATCCTTTTCTTTCGCTTAATGCCACAAAGCCTCCTAAGTTGGCCATTCGTTTCAAGAATACCATATTCAAGTGGGATAGTAAGGCGAATAAAAATAAGTTTTACCCACTTAAGTGAAGGAGTAGACGGCAACCTAGGTAGAAAAGTCTCTAACGTTCTTGACAAAGCATGTTCAACTCCCTTCCAACCTTTCCAAAGGACTTCCACTTCCACATCATTCTCAGACTCAATCAGAGGAGGGTCCTCATGTTCAAGGAGTTCAATTGCGAATGTAGATTCATCACTAGGAAGATTTGATTCATGATCATCATCACCAAGGGAACTCACTTCTTTATCTATTCCATCCAATTCTCCACAAGGAATATGCCATGGAGGTTGTGCACTAGCCTCTTTGACATTAATTTCAAGCTTCTCAGAGGAATACTCTATAATTCTAGATTCCCATGGAGGTTCAGCATCTCCTAAGTCTTCAACCACTTCTTCCTCTTCAACTATTACAGCCTCCTCCACTTGTTCCAATACAAAGCCACATTCCTCACTTCCCACTGGAGTTTCTAGTGTCTCCTTCATGCTACACACTTCTTTAGATTCTCCACATGTAGCCATGGAAGTACTTTGAGTGTTCAAATGTTGGGAAACTAATCGATTTACTACCTCGGTCAAGGCAGCCGTGAATTCTAGTACTTCCCTTTTCAACTCTCTTTGCCCTTGAAGAAGAACACCAAGAGTGTTATGCATTGACGATTGAGGTGGATACGAGGGCTCATTACTTGGGAGGAAAGGTTCATGATAAGAGGGTGATTCATTATAATAAGGATGTGGTAGTTCAACACTCTCCATCTTTTTCAGTTGTTGCACAACACACTCCATCATTGCTCCTCCACAATCTTCCTTTGACACGTTTTGCTTGTGACATGAATCCCATGATTCTATCTTTTGACGGATGGTTGCTTGGGCCGATCCATTGATTCCTTGAGACGATCCTTTGACTCTTGTTCTACTTGGCTAAAATAATTAGGATCATATGGCTCTTGGATTGATGGATATGGACATGGTGTATATGGAGGTGGTGGTTCTTGGGAGTAATTGTGTTGGAATTGGGGTGGTTGCATATATTGTTCATATGATTCGTAAGGTGGCTAGTGTGGTGGATAAGGGTTAGGATCATATGAGGGTGTTTGGTAGTAAGTGACTTGGGAGTATGGTGGTTCAAAGCTATGTTGAAGAGGGGGTTCATAGGCATATGATGGTGGTTGTTGACAAGTACAATATGGACTACCACATCCATTAGATTGATATGCCTTAGGATTGGAGTTATACCTATATGCGACCGGAGGAGGTTGCTGCCAAGAAGGTTGAGCATATGCTTGAGGCTCCTCCTACCTTTGATTGTTCCATCCGTGATGGAAGCTTTCATTGTAATCTCCTCTTCCTACAACATAATTGTAACCAAACTCATAGCCAAAGGGGTGAGAATTCATAGTATAAAGAGAAAATAAAAACAAAAACTAATAAGAAATAATAAAACAAAACTCCTAAAACTAGAAATAACTAACAAAGACACGAAAAAAGCAAAGGTATTCACAATATTCACAATAAACAATAGTAAGGCACACGTTTCCAATTTTCCGGCAACGGCACCAAAAATTGATGGAGGAAGAATCGTCGGTAAAGAATTTCACAAAAGTAGTCCCGTTGTAAGAATAGATCTAAATCGACAATTAAACCTCAATCAAATTTAATTTGTTTGTCACTTAAACAAACCCAATAAAAATTACCGGAAGTATTAAACCTCGGATCGTCTCTCAAGAAATTGCAGGGAGGTGTAGTTATTATTGGTTTTGGGATAGTATATTTTTGGGTTTTTGTAAAGGTTGAACAAGGAATGTAAATGACAAGAAAGTAAACTAGTAATTAAGAAAAGTTTTAGCCAGGATTGATAATTAGAAGCCCTATCCTCATTATCATCCTCAATTGTGACATCAATTGTCCATTGCTCCCACTTAGTCAACCTCGAACTATGAAGGTAAGTCAAGTGGATAAATCAATTTGATTCCTCAAGTCCTAGTCAACTCTTATGGAAAGATTAGAATTAGTGGAATTCAAATCAACTAGCAACTTTCAATTATCAATCAAAAAGGGAGTTAATAACTCAAGAGTCTCCAATTACTCAATCCAAGCTAAGAATATAAAAAGTTAATTTAAAATTCAACCAAGAATTTTATCAAACACTTGGAAGGCACAACATAAAAACATAGAAAACTAACAAGGAATATCAAATCTAAACAACCAATTGCAAACATCAATAATAACAAACGAAGAAAGGAACAATAATTATGAAATACCTCAAATTACATTAAATAGAAAATTAAATCTAACATGAGAATTCATAAACTAAAAATAGCAACATAAAGTGATCAACAAGGGAAATAAATAAACTAGAAAGCTAGAACAATCAAAAGT
This sequence comes from Arachis hypogaea, assembly GCF_003086295.3. Classification (NCBI taxonomy): domain Eukaryota; kingdom Viridiplantae; phylum Streptophyta; class Magnoliopsida; order Fabales; family Fabaceae; genus Arachis; species Arachis hypogaea. Next base: position 55,259,473 of record NC_092045.1, read on the forward strand.
AGAAGAGAAACTAAATTGAAATAAGATAGAATTCGAAAATTGAAAAGGAATAAAACTAAGAACCCTAAAACCTAGAGAGAGGAGAGAGCCCCTCTCTCTAGAAAACTACATCTAAAACCTAAAATTATGTGGATGAATGTTGTGTTGTTTGTTTCCCCCATTCGCCCACGCGTATGCGTCGCTACCAGCTTCTCAAAACTTCATTTTCTTGCGTTCCTTCCACTTTTGCAAGCTTCCTTTCCATCTTCCAAGCCATTTCTATCATATAAAACCTGAAAACACTTAACACATAGATCACATCATCGAAGGGTAATAAAGGATAATTAAAATTGACAATTTAAAGGCCTAGGAAACATGTTTTCAACTATATCACAGAATTAGGAAGGAAAATGTAAAACACGCAATTTATATGCATAAGTGTGAGAATAATGGATAAAATCCGCTCAATTCAATACAAAATAAACCGTAAAATAGCGGTTTATCAATCTCCCCACACTTAAACATTATCATGTCCTCATTCTAAGCTCAAGAGAACCAAAAGAGTGAAGGCAGCATGGTGGAACTTATGCAATGCAACCTATTTAGATGCGAGCTACCTACATGCATCATGCTATTCTAATTATATATATATATAAGCATATATGTGGTCAAAATGAGTCAAATTTTCAAGAAATCATGTATGCACAATCAAGGACTAAATCAATCATATCAAATCACATTCACAATTGAGTTGAGTGAATCAAAAGAGTTCACAAACTTGCAAGACATGCAATGATCAAATATGGACATATGAAAATGAGCCATTGAACCCTCACTGGATTTGTATATGCACTCTAATCACTCAAGTGTTTGGGGTTAAACTACTCAAATCTCCTCTAATCATGCTTTCTAAAACTTTGTTCTTCATCTAACCAATCAACAACTATCAAGTATACAAATGCAAATATCATGAGGGCTTTTCAAGGCTGTAATGGGGCTAAGGTAAGGGTGTGGATATATGTATGGCCAAGTGAGCTATCATATGAATCTTTGACTAGTCTAAGTTCTCACCTAACACATATACACACTCTATACAATTCTAAAGTCAAGCTTAGCTACCCAAAATCTCACTTTTGTATATTTCACAAACTCATGTCTCAATTTTCATTCCATCACATATGCATTGATCTTTTTATTGAACTTAACATTGGGGTGATTTTGTCCCCTATTCATTTATTTCTTCCCATCTCCTTATTTTTTTTATTTTCTTTTATATGAAAGCATAGTAAATGAATGCATATGGTTCTTATAATTTCACATGAGTAGCACCCAAATTCTCAATATTTGTCAATGAAAATAATACACATTCTCATCAACCAAAGTCTCCACATTTCCCCATACTTAGTTGACACAGAATCTCTATTTTAAGCTAACCAAAGATTCAAATAAGGTAATTAATTATTTTTCTGCTTAAGGCTAGTGATGTGGTAATATAAATAATAAAAAGGCGGGTTGAAAAGGCTCAATGTGGCAAACAATGGTAATTGGAATGGTAGGTTGTTCGGGATAAGTGAGCTAATATCAAATGATGGCCTCAATCATATATATGCATGAATATACACTAAATAATGGACATATAGAATGGAACAAACCATAGATTGCAATCGTAGAGAAGAAAACACACAAAAATAAAAATCATGGTTAAATAATGTAACCGTATCATTAAGCTTAAAATCTCACAGGTTGTGTGTTCTTAGCTCAAAAACCATATTCCAATATATATATATATATATATATATATATATATATATATATATATATATATATATATATATATCATGCAAGTTTCAAAAAGTTTTAACTCAAATCAATGTGAATCTTAATGCCCCTTCTAAGAAATATGTATTTCTTAAAATTTTCAACAATTTGACCGACGTTTATTATTATTATTATTATTATTATATATATATATATATATATATATTAAATGAAATGTTGTGATTATGAAAAGCTAAAAGTTTTTAGTTTACTCCCTATTTTCAATCAAACCAAATTCTCATATGCAAAAGGGTAAACTAAGCTCAATAATCCACATTTTTCCATATCACAACTAATAACTAAACGTGCAATTCAAGCTAAATATCTAAGATATATACAAGCCCAAAGTGCAAAATGCAACAAAGTAAAAAAAAACAAAAGTACAATAAAATAAAAATGTGCAAGTACTGAAAGAAAAAGAAATAAAACAAAATAAAGCAAAATAAAACAAAAGTATGAAATAGTTCACCAAAATATAGTCCACTGGAGACGGCGACCTCCCCACACTTAAATTACAACATCGTCCCCGATGCTCTCAGTCAAGCTGGGTGAGAAGGAACGTTGCCCACTGGTCCATGGTCAGTTGCAGGTGTCTGTGACTCTGGCAGATGCTCAGGCTGAGTCTCCTCGTGCTATGCTTGCTGCTGGTCCTCCTCCGATGCCTCCTCCTACTCCTCCTCCTCAGAGTGCCCCGAGGGTGTGTCGCACTCAGAGGGAATGTCAGTACACCCAGTAGTCACAATCAGCTTCAGATGGGCATAGCGTCACTTGTTGCGACACTTCGACTACTCATAGCGTCACTGATTGCGGCGCTCCATCTGATCAAGGAGCTCGAAAAGGTAGTGTACAAGGTGGTAGACTGGCTGAGAAGTGGATAATGGTGCTGCTGAAGTAGGTGGTGCTGCAGGTGCTGTTGAGGATGTGGCCGCATCAGTAGAAGTAGTAATAGGTGGTCTGTGGCCTAGAGGGCCAAACCGCTTACCGTGCGGAATAACCTTCTTACAGTTGGCAATCGGTGGTCTCTCATCCTCTGGCTCCCAAGGTACCTCAGCTCGACGAGCCATCTGGGTAATCAAATAAGGAAAAGCTAATGTGCCTCTCACATGAACTCTGGACATATACTTCCTGATGAGCCTTGGAAGGTATAGGTCCTTCCCTTCCATGACACACCATATAAGAAGGATCATAGCTGCTGGCACCTCTGACTCATGAGTACTAGGCATAACATAATTGCTCAGTATCTGTTGCCACAACCTAGCCTCGTCATTGAGATAAATAACCTTTATACCCTGTGGAGTTACCTTTGACTTTCTCATAGCCCACGGAGCATCAGGATCAATGGCTATGGTATGCCGGACAGCATCCCAATCAAAACTCATGAATCTAATAGACTCCTCGGCCTTCTGAAAACCATCTGTATCATCTGTTTTAGGCCGGAAGTGGAGGATATCTTGTATCGCCTCCTCTGTGACTAAAATCTGCTTTCCCCTAAGCTGCACTGTATCAAAGGTCGTCCTATAATAGTTAGAATAGAACTCACGGACCCATGATGTGTTTACCTCTGCCAGATCTCTATCCAGAAATACCCAACCCCTCTGTTCAATCTGGTGTTCAGTGTACTTCCTCAAATCGGTTGGTATTTTCAGCTTCCTTTCCAAGTAGAGGTTCCATTTTTCCGCAAAGACCGGAAACTTGAGTTCATAGTAAAGATTGGCAAATTTGACTGGGTCATTAGCAGGCACAAGTTGATCAGCTTTTTCTTGATCAGTAAAGTTCTTTTCACACCAAAATTCATCTGATAGAACATTCGATAGAGCAACGGATGACTGTCCTCTCTTCCTTTTACTGGAGCTAGCCTTAGCCTTTCCTTTTCCTTTCCTATCAGACATCCTGAAAAACAAAATTCCCAGAATACAGGTTATTAAACAAAGCAGAGGAAAGGGAAGCAAGTAAATAAGCAAACAGGCAGAAAACCAGAAACAAAAAGAAATTAAGACACATTCATGAAGTGACTTAAAGAAATAAACTCTTGGAATGCAAGAAAATAGAACTCAGACAACAATCAGAACAAGAACCAAGAATTCATGCAATAATAGTGAGATGCTTATTTGTTAAGCAACAACAATTATCATACCTCAAAAAGGGACCTAAAAGAGTTAGTTGAAAACTAAAAGAAAGGTTAGAAAGTCAATTAAGTCAAGAGTTAGAAAAGTGGGTTAAAATTAGCGGCATGGTAATGTAGTTCTTAACCAAAAATGTGTGCACAAATTCAAAGAACAAGCAAGCTCACTTTCATGAAGACAAAACAAATCATTGATGATGGAAAATGTAATGTAAGAAGCACAAATGGTAAACATAAGTCATCATCAATGTAATTCATCACTCAAGTAAAAAGGCACCATCAATAGCAACGTCAAAGAACCTCATCAGAAAGAAACAAGATTAGGCCGATTAGAAAATTTATGAGACAACTTCAATAGTCAAGGAAAAGTTAAAATTGAAATAGGACCATGAAGAAGGAAGATTTGTAACCTAACGTGAATAATTCAAACATAGAAGAGGTTCAAAATTCATTGGTCAGCAAGGTTCTAATTGACATAGAAATCTGTTAACTAGTTCATTATTGTCTGCAATGATGTAAATCGAATAAAGGGAACTGAAGAAAAGCGGAAGTGCCAGCCGACCACTCTATGACTTAAATTTGGCAATAAATAAGTGGGACTAGAGTTAAAATGTGCCAAATTCATTTCACAATTGGAAATTAATAAGATAAGGTTTTCAGAAAAATTCGGCTGCATTCCGGCAGTAAATTGAGCATTCCCGAATTAAACAAATAGCAAAATCAGTCCATATGAATTCAAGATAATTCAGACAAATTCAACAGCCATATTTCACATGAACCAAGGTGTATTTTCGAATATGAGTTCAGCAATAGATTTATCAATAAAATCGATCTCGGTTTAGCAACCATCATCTATTCAAATAGATACATCAATAACTTAGCAGCTCAGAAGAATCTAATTTAGGTCAATTAGCATGAAGAACAAGAAAATTCATATGACCCAGGCATCATTAAGCAAAATCAACATAACAGCAGTCAAACAACATACCAGCAAATAGCATCGAATAGCAGCATGTAAAAAAAAAAACAAATCAGCAACATCAACAGCAAAGTAGTTTTAAAATCATCCAATTCAAACAGCAGGAACAGAGCAATTATCAGACCTAAATTCACTAACCACATCCTAGCTACCTAACCACCTAAAATCAACTAAGAACATGCATTTGTAATCTAACTAAACTAAGCAGAAATTAAACAAAACTAACAAAATCACCTAAATAGAATGATAAAGCAAGAAGAGAAATGCAAGGGAAGACAGGGAAACCTGGGGCACACAGAAATAGAACTGGAAGAGGAAGAAAATTATACAGGCAACCCAAAAGTGGCGCTGAGAAGGTGGTAACAGAGCAGCAAAATGCAGAGCAGGGAAGTGCAGCTTCTACTCAGATTGCAGCGATGGGAGGAAGGAGGGGGAAAGGAGAAAGGAATGGCTGAAAGAGGAAAGAGAGAGGTTGGTGATGGTGGAATGAGGTTCACCATCGGCAATAGGGTTGCCGAAACTGGGCTGCGGTGTGAGGGTGATGGTGGTGAGTAGTAAATGTTTCAATGGAGGGAAGAGAGGGAATAGAACGAGACATTGGGGTGAAAGGGATAGGGTTATGCGAATGACAAGTGTTCTCGCGTAAGGGATTAGGAAAATTTGAATCCACGCATACGCGTCACTGACGCGTGCGCGTGGGTGGAGAGAAATGAATGTGATGCGTACGCGTGAAGCACGCGTACGCGTCGCGTGAAATTGTGCTAAACGCACAATTCCATTGCCATTTTCGCATAACACTCTGTTCAGATTGAAGGGGGCAGCATTTACGTGCGACGCGTACGCGTCAGGGACGCGTACGTGTGGGTCGAATTGTGTCTCTAGTACACCAGTCGCACGATTCCATCACAACTTTCTGTTCGTTAGATGGGAGAGCGAGATTTGCATCGACGCCCACGCGTCGCTTACTCGCACGCGTGGGTTGACCCCTTTTTTTTAAAAATTAACAACTACCAAAATAATACTAAACATGATTAAGCAAATAAACCATAATTTAAACTAAATAACCATAAGTAAAAATAAAATTTTAATTTTTTACTAATGTAAACAAAAGAGAAATTAGAAGGAATATACCATGGCGGGGTGTCTCCCACCTAGCACTTTTAGTTAAAGTCCTTAAGTTGGACATTTGGTGAGCTCCTTGTCATGGTGGCTTGTGCTTGAACTCATCCTGAAACTTCCACCAATGCTTAGACTTCCAATAATATTCATTATTCTCAAGTGAATTTGCCAAGCCTTGAGGGAGTTCTTCACAAGTTTTGAGCTCCCAAAGTCTATCCTCTTGTATGTCCGGATCCCAAATCTTGTATCTACACCCGTCTGTAAGTTGATCATCGTTATTCCAATTGGGTGACAGACAGTCCAAATTCTCTACGGAGTACCAAACTCTTCTCTTGGACCCAATCAATTGATCACTAGTCCAGCCCTTGCATTCAGCTCTTGAAATCTCAACCTTGCTGAGCCTTGATTTGCAATTCGAACCACTAAACATCCTTCTCTTTTCTTTAAATGCCACAAAGCCTCCTAAGTTGGCCATCCGTTTCAAGAATACCATATTCAAGTGGGATAGTAAGGCGAATAGAAATAAATTTTACCCACCTAAGTGAAGGAATAGATGGCAACCTAGGTAGAGAAGTCTCCAACGTTCTTGACAAAGCATGTTCAACTCCTGTCCAACCTTTCTGAAGGACTTTCACTTCCACATCATTCTCAGACTCAATTAGAGGAGGGTCTTCATGTTCAAGGAGTTCAATTGCGGATGTAGATTCATCACTAGGAAGACTTGATTCATGATCATCATCACCAAGGGAATTCACTTCTTTATCTATTCCATCTAATTCTTCATAGGGAATATGCCATGGAGGTTGTGCACTAGCCTCTTCGACATTAATTTCAAATTTTTCAGAAGAATACTCTATAATTCTAGATTTTCATGGAGGTTCAGCATCTCCTAAGTCTTCAATCACTTCTTCCTCTTCAACTATTACAGCATCCTCCACTTGTTCTAATACAAAGCCACATTCCTCACTTTCCACGGAGTTTCTAGTGTCTCCTTCATGCTACGTTCTTCTTTAGATTCTCCACATGTAGCCATGGGAGTACTTTGAGTGTTCAAATGTTGGGAAGATAATCGGTTTACTACCTCGGTCAAGGTAGCCATGAATTCTAGTACTTTCCTTTTCATCTCTCTTTGCCCTTGAAGAAGAACACCAAGGGTGTCATGCATTGAAGATTGAGGTGGATATGAGGGCTCATTACTTGGGAGGAAAGGTTCATGATAAGAGGGTGGTTCATCATAATAAGGATGTGGTGGTTCATCATTCTCCATCTTTTCGACTTGTTGCACAACACACTCCACGGTTGCTCCTCCACAATCATCCTTGGACACGTTTTGCTTGTGACATGAATCCCATGATTCTATCTTTTGATGGATGGTTGCTTGAAGTTGATCCATTGATTCCTTGAGACGATCATTTGACTCTTGTTCCGCTTTGTTAACATAATTAGGATCATATGGCTCTTGGATTGATGGATATGGACATGGTGTATATGGAGGTGGTGGTTCTTGGGAGTAATTGTGTTGGAATTGGGGTGGTTGCATATATGGTTCATATGGTTCATAAGGTGGTTGGTGTGGTGGATAAGGGTTAGGATCATATGAGGGTGTTCGGTAGTAGGTGGCTTGGGAGTATGGTGGTTCAAAGCTATGTTGAGGAGGGGGTTCATAGGTATATGGTGGTGGTTGTTGATAAGTACAACAAGGACCACCACATCCATTAGATTGATATGCATTAGGATTAAAGTTATACCTATATGAGACCGGAGGAGGTTGTTGCCAAGAAGGTTGAGCGTATGCTTGAGGCTCCTCCCACCTTTGATTGTTCCATCCTTGATGCAGCTTTCATTGTAATCTCCTCTTCCTACAACATGATTGTAACCAAACTCATAGCCAAAGGGGTGAGAATTCATAGTATCAAGAGAAAATAAAAACGAAAACTAATAAGAGATAATGAAACTAAACTCCTAAAACTAGAAATAACTAACAAAGAAACGAAAAAAGCAAAATTATTCAAAATATTCACAATAACTAATAATAAGGCATACGTTTGTAATTCCCCGGCAACGACGCCAAAAATTGATGGAGGAAGAATCGTCAGTAAAGAATTTCACAAAAGTAGTCTCGTTGTAAGTATAGATCTAAACCGACAATTAAACCTCAATCAAATTTAATTTGTTTGTCACTTAAGCAAACCCAATAAAAATTAACCGAAATATTAAACCTCGGGTCGTCTCTCAAGGAATTGTAGGGAAGTGTAATTATTATTGGTTATGGGATAATATATTTTTGGGTTTTTGTAAAGGTTGAACAAGGAATGTAAATGACAAGAAAGTAAACTAGTAATTAAGAAAAGTCTTAGCCAGGATTGATAATTAGAAGTCCTATCCTCATTATCATCCTCAATTGTGACATCAATTGTCCATTGCTCCCATTTAGTCGACCTCTAACTATGAAGGTAAGTCAAGTGGATAAATCAATTTGATTCCTCAAGTCCTAGTCACTCCCATGGAAAGACTAGAGTTAGTGGAATTCAAATCAACTAGCAACTTTCAATTATCAATCAACAAAGGAGTTAATAACTCAAGAGTCTCTAATTACTCAATCCAAGCTAAGAATATAAAAAGCTAATTTAAAATCCAATCAAGCATTTTATCAAACACTTGGAAGACACAACATAAAAACATAGAAAACTAACAAGGAATATCAAATCTAAATAACCAATTGCAAACATCAATAATAACAAACGAAGAAAGGAACAATAATTATGAAATACCTCAAATTGTATTAAATAGAAAATTGAATCTAACATGAGAGTTCATAAACTAAAAATAGCAACATAAAGTAATCAACAAGGAAAATAAATAAACTAGAAAGCTAGAACAATCAAAAGTAGAAAAAAAATTAAATTGAAATAAGATAGAATTCTTAAATTGAAAAGGAATAAAACTAAGAACCCTAAAACCTAGAGAGAGGATATAAAAAACTACATCTAAAACCTAAAATTATGGGAATGAATGTTGTGTTGTTTGTTTCCCCCACTCTGCAGTCTCTATTTTGTGTTTTCGGGCTTGGAATTGGGCCAAAAAGAGCCCAGAAATCGCCCCCAGCGCTTTCTGCAGATTGAAGCACGTGACGCTTTGTCACGCGTATGCGTCATCCACGCGTACACGTCAATCTTCAAAAATCCTTGTCACGCGTATGCATCGCTTGTCTTCTGCGCCAGTCACGCGTACGCGTCGCCCACGCATCCGCGTCGCTGCCAGCTTCTCAAAACTTCATTTTCTTGCGTTCCTTTCACTTTTGCATGCTTTCTTTCCATCCTTTAAGTCATTCCTGCCCTATAAAGACTGAAAACACTTAACACACAGATCACGGTATCGAAGGATAATAAAGGTTAATTAAAATTGACCATTTAAAAGCATAGGAAATATGTTTTCAACTATATCACAGAATTAGGAAAGCAAATGTAAAACACGCAATTTATATGCATATGTGTGAAAATAATGGATAAAATTTGCTCAATTCAATATAAAATAAACCGTAAAATAGCGATTTATCACTCTCTCCCCTTAAGTGCAACGTCTCCTTCTCTTTCTTCTTCCTCTGCTCACCGCCGGAAGCCCAGCTCTGCCGCCACTATCCTCTTTTCCCTTTTCTTCCTCTGTGTCATCGCGCAGCACGCATCTTCTTCCTCTGCCTCATCGCATGCCCCGCTCACTCTTTCCCTAACAAAAGTAGAAGCCCTGTTTCTCCTTTCTATGATTACCAGAATTGCGGCCCACATCACACCTCTTTCTTCCTTTGTCTTTCTCTTCTACGTCTCGCGTCTCACCCCTCTTCCTCTACGTTACTATGTGATGAGCGGATAATTTGTACGCTTTTTGGCATTGTTTTTAGTATGTTTTAGTATGATCTAGTTAGTTTTTAGTATATTTTTATTAGTTTTTAGTTAAAATTCACTTTTCTGGACTTTACTATGAGTTTGTGTGTTTTTCTGTGATTTCAGGTATTTTCTGGCTGAAATTGAGGGACCTGAGCAAAAATCTGATTCAGAGACCAAAAAGGACTGCAGATGCTATTGGATTCTGACCTCCCTACACTTGAAGTGGATTTTCTGGAGCTACAGAAGCCCAATTGGCGCGCTCTCAACGGCGTTGGAAATTAGACATCCTGGGCTTTCCAGCAATATATGATAGTCCATACTTTGCCCAAGATTTGATGGCCCAAACCGGCGTTCAAAGTCACCCTCAGAATTCCCAGCGTTAAACGCCGGAACTGGCACAAGAATGGGAGTTAAACGCCCAAACTGGCACCAAAGTTGGCGTTTAACTCCAAGAGGGCCCAACCCAAGCACACACCAAGTGGGCCCGGAAGTGGATTTTTATGTCATTTACTCATCTCTGTAAACCCTTGGCTACTAGTTCTCTATATATAGGACCTTTTACTATTGTATTTTCATCTTTGGATCATTTTAGATCTTTTGATCATCTTTGGACATCTAGTTCTTAGATCATATCTGGGTAGTTATCCTTGTTCTGATGCTATCTTAGATCATTGGGAGGCTGGCCATTCGGCCGTGCCTAGACCTTGTTCTTATGTATTTTCAACGGTGGAGTTTCTACACACCATAGATTAAGGTGTGGAGCTCTGCTGTACCTCGAGTATTAATGCAATTACTATTGTTCTTCTATTCAATTCCGCTTGTTCTTGTTCTAAGATATCACTTGTTCTTCAACTTGATGAATGTGATGATCCGTGACACTCATCATCATTCTCACCTATGAACGTGTGACTGACAACCACCTCCGTTCTACCTTCGATTGGGTGAATATCTCTTGGATTCCTGATACACGATGCATGGTTGATCGCCTGACAACCGAGTGCTCGCCTGACAAACGAGCCAGCCATTCCGTGAGATCAGAGTCTTCGTGGTATAGGCTAAACCTGATGGCGGCATTCAAGAGAATCCGGAAGGTCTAACCTTGTCTGTGGTATTCTGAGTAGGATTCAATGATTGAATGACTGTGACGTGCTTCAAACTCCTGAGGGCGGGGTGTTAGTGACAGACGCAAAAGAATCACTGGATTCTATTCCGGCCTGATTGAGAACCGACAGATGGATAGCCGTGCCGTGACAGGGTGCGTTGAACATTTCCACTGAGAGGATGGGAGGTAGCCACTGACAACGGTGAAACCCTTGCATAAGCTTGCCATGGAAAGGAGTAAGAAGGATTGGATGAAGACAGTAGGAAAGCAGAGAGACGGAAGGGACAAGCATCTTCATACGCTTATCTGAAATTCCTACCAATGAATTACATAAGTATCTCTATCTTTATCTTTATGTTTCATTCGTATATCATCATTCATATCCATTTGAGTCTGCCTGACTAAGATTTACAAGGTGACCATAGCTTGCTTCATACCAACAATCTCTGTGGGATCGACCCTTACTCGCGTAAGGTTTATTACTTGGACGACCCGGTACACTTGCTGGTTAGTTGTGCGAAGTTGTAGTGATCACAATTTCGTGCACCAAGTTTTTGGCGCCGTTGCCGGGGATTGTTGAGTTTGGACAACTGACGGTTCATCTTGTTGCTTAGATTAGGTATTTTTTTCGGAATTCTTGAAGATGAATTCTAGAGTTTCATGATGATTTGTTGAAGTCTGGCTGGCTGTGAAGCCATGTCTAATTTCATTGGACCGAGGTTTCAACTTATCATCACAAGAGCTTGTTGATTTTTATCAATCTTGCTGTTGGAGCAGTGATCTGCTAAGGCTTGACTGGCCATTGGCCATGTCTAGTGTTTTGGACCGAAGCTTTCTTTGAAAGCTTGGCTGGCTGTGAAGCCATGTCTAATTCCTGGACCGGAGTCTTAGACTAAACATTGCATGATTCCTGGAATTCTCATTAAGAATTTTGATACATTTTTCCACTTAATTTTCGAAAATCCAAAAAAATTTTTACAAAATTATAAAAACAAAAAAATATTGCATGTTTGAGTCTAGTGTCTCATTTTAAGTTTGGTGTCAATTGCATGCATTCATGTGTCTTAGGGATCTTCAAGTTGTTCTTGATGATTTCATTGCTCTGACCTTTGAATTCTCTTGACTTGAGTGTTTATATGTCTCATATGCATTCTCATTAGTGTCAGTAGTATACAAACTGCTAAGTTTGGTGTCTTGCATGCATTGTTATTTGATTTTAGTTGCATTTTGATTATTCCTTATTATTAAAAATCCAAAAATATTTTTAATTTGTGTCTTCTCAAGTCAGTAATACAGAGAATTAAAGATTCAGAACATACAGCAGAGGAATTACACAGAAAAAGCTGGGCGTTCAAAACGCCCAGTGAAGAAGGACAGACTGGCGTTTAAACGCCAGCCAGGGTACCTGGTTGGGCGTTTAACGCCCAAAAGGGTAGAGTTTTGGGTGTTAAACGCCAGAATGTGCACCATTCTGGGCGTTTAACGCCAGGATGGCACAAGAGGGAAGATTTTGTTTTTAATGCAGATTTTTTTTTCAGTTTTCAAAAATTTTTAAAATCAAATCTTTTTAAAATGTTTTTCAAATCATATCTTCTCAATCACATCTTTTTAAAATTAATCATATCTTCTAAACCACATCTTTTTCAAAATAGTTTTCAATCAAATCTTTTTGATTTCTAATTTCAAAATCTTTTTCAAAAATCACTTGATTTCTTTTCCACTTTCATTTTCGAAAATCAATTAGTGTTTTTCAAAAATGTTTTCAAAATCTTTTACTTAATTTTCGAAAATTACTTCCCTTCTTCTCACATCCTTCTATTTATGGACTAACACTATTCCTTAATGCAAAATTCGAACTCCATCTTCTTTGATAAGTTCGAATTTTCTACTTCTGTCTTCTACTTTTCTTTTCCTCTGACACCTAAAGGAATCTCTATGCTGTGACATAGAGGATTCCACATTTTCTTGTTCCCTTCTCTTTCTTATGAGCAGGAGCAAGGACAAAAGCATTCTTGTTGAGGCTGATCCTGAACATGAAAGGACCTTGAAGAGAAAGCTAAGAGAAGCCAAAGCACATCTCTGTAGAGGACCTAACAGAAATCTTCAAAGAAGAAGAACACATGGCAGCCGAGAACAACAACAATGCCAACAATGCAAGGAAGGTGCTAGGTGACTTTACTGCACCTACTCCCGACTTCTATGGGAGAAGCATCTCTATCCCTGCCATTGGAGCAAACAACTTTGAGCTTAAGCCTCAATTAGTTTCTCTAATGCAGCAGAATTGTAAGTTCCATGGACTTCCATTGGAAGATCCTCATCAGTTCTTAATTGAATTCTTGCAAATCTGTGACACTGTCAAGACTAATGGGGTTGACCCTGAGGTCTACAGACTTATGCTATTCCCTTTTGTTGTAAGAGACAGAGCTAGGACATGGTTGGACTCTCAACCTAAAGAAAGCCTGGACTCTTGGGAAAAGCTAGTCAATGCCTTCTTGGCAAAGTTCTTTCCACCTCAAAAATTGAGTAAGCTTAGAGTGGAAGTCCAAACCTTCAGACAGAAGGAAGGAGAATCCCTCTATGAAGCTTTGGAAAGATACAAACAATTAATCAGAAAGTGTCCCTCTGACATGCTTTCTGAATGGAGCATCATAGGTATTTTCTATGATGGTCTCTCTGAACTATCCAAAATGTCTTTGGATAGCTCTGCTGGAGGATCTCTTCATCTGAAGAAGACGCCTACAGAAGCTCAAGAGCTGATTGAAATGGTTGCAAATAACCAATTCATGTACACTTCTGAAAGAAATCCTGTGAACAATGGGACTAGTCAGAAGAAAGGAGTTCTTGAGATTGACACTCTGAATGCCATATTGGCTCAGAATAAAATATTGACTCAACAAGTCAATATGATTTCTCAAAGTCTGTCTGGAATGCAAAATGCACCAAGCAGTACTAAGGAGGCTTCATCTGAGGAAGAAGCTTATGATCCTGAGAAGCCTTCAATGGAAGAGGTGAATTACATGGGAGAACCCTATGGGAACACCTATAATCCTTCATGGAGAAATCATCCAAATTTCTCATGGAAGGATCAACAGAGACCTCATCAAGGTTTCAACAATAATAATGGTGGAAGAAATAGGTTTAGCAATAGCAAGCCTTTTCCATCATCTTCTCAGCAACAGACAAAGAGTTCTAAGCAGAATACCTCTGACTTAGCAACCATGGTCTCTGATCTAATCAAAACCACTCAAAGTTTCATGACTGAAACAAGGTCCTCCATTAGAAACTTAGAGGCACAAGTGTGTCAGCTGAGCAAGAAAATTACTGAACTCCCTCCTAGTACTCTCCCAAGCAATACAGAAGAAAATCCAAAAGGAGAGTGCAAAGCCATCAACATGACCGAATTTGGAGAGGAAAGAGAGGCAGTGAACGCCACTGAGGAAGGCCTCAATGGACGTCCACTGGCCTCCAATGAGTTCCCCAATGAGGAACCATGGGAATCTGAGGCTCAAAATGAGACCATAGAGATTCCATTGGACTTACTTCTGCCATTCATGAGCTCTGATGAGTATTCTTCCTCTGAAGAGGATGAGTATGTCACTGAAGAGCAGGTTGCTAAATACCTTGGAGCAATCATGAAGCTAAATGACAAGTTGTTTGGAAATGAGACTTGGGAGGATCAACCCCCTTTGCTCACCAAAGAACTGGATGACTTGTCTAGGCAGAAATTACCTCAAAAGAGACAGGATTCTGGGAAGTTTTCAATACCTTGTACCATAGGCACCATGACCTTCAAGAAGGCCTTGTGTGACTTAGGGTCAAGTGTAAACCTCATGCCTCTCTCTGTAATGGAGAAGCTAGGGATCTTTGAGGTACAGGCTGCTAAAATCTCACTAGAGATGGCAGACAACTCAAGAAAATAAGCTTATGGACTTGTAGAGGATGTTCTGGTAAAGGTTGAAGACCATTACATCCCTACTGATTTCATAGTCCTAGAGACTGGGAAGTGCATGGATGAATCCATCATCCTTGGCAGACCTTTCCTAGCCACAGTAAAGGCTGTGATTGATGTTGATAGAGGAGAGTTGATCATTCAAGTGAATGAAGAATCCTTGGTGTTTAAGGCTCAAGGATATCCCTCTATCACCATGGAGAGGAAGCATCAAGAGCTTCTCTCAAAACAGAGCCAAACAGAGCCCCCACAGTCAAACTCTAAGTTTGGTGTTGGGAGGCCACAACCAACTTCTAAGTTTGGTGTTGAACCCCCACATTCAAACTCTAAGTTTGGTGTTGGGAGGTTCCAACATAGCTCTGAGCATCTGTGAGGCTCCATGAGAGTCCTCTGTCAAGCTAATGACATTAAAGAAGCGCTTGTTGGGAGGCAACCCAATGTTTTATAATTAACTATTTTCTTTTGTTATTTTATGTTTTTTTTTGTAGGTTGATGATCACGAGAAGTCACAAAATCAATGAAAAAAGCAAAAACAGAATGAAAAGCAGAAGGAAAAATAGCACACCCTGGAGGAGAGCGTACTGGCGTTTAAACGCCAGTAAGGCTAGCTGTTGGGCGTTTAACGCCCAGTCTGGCACCATTCTGGGCGTTTAACGCCAGAAAGGGGCACCAGACTGGCGTTAAACGCCAGAAAAGGGTAAGAAGCTGGCGTTAAACGCCAGAAATGGGCACCAGCCCGGCGTTTAACGCCAGAAATGGCTAAAAACGCATTTTTGCATGCCATTTGGTGCAGGGATGACTTTTCCTTTACACCTCAGGATCTGTGGACCCCACAGGATACCTACTTACCCCACCACTCTCTCTCTTCTTCACCCATTCACCAATCACCTCAACACCTCTTCCCCAAAAACCCTTCACCTATCAAATCCCATCTTTCTCTTCACCACTCACATCCATCCTTCACAAAACCCCACCTACCTCACCATTCAAATTCAAACCACTTTCCCACCCAAACCCACCCTCAATTAACCGAACCCTCATCCTCCCCCACTCCTATATAAACCCATCTTCACTCCTTCATTTTCACACAACCTAAACACCACTTCTCCCCCCTTTGGCCGAACACAAAGCCATTCCCTTCTTCCTCATTTCTTCTTCTTCTACTCTCTTCTTTCTTCTTTTGCTCGAGGACGAGCAAACATTTTAAGTTTGGTGTGGTAAAAGCATTGCTTTTTGTTTTTCCATAACCATTTATGGCATCCAAAGCCGGAGAAACCTCTAGAAAGAGGAAAGGGAAGGCAAAAGCTTCCACCTCCGAGTCATGGGAGATGGAGAGATTCATCTCAAGGGTGCATCAAGACCACTTCTATGAAGTTGTGGCCTTGAAGAAGGTGATCCCCGAGGTCCCTTTTTCACTCAAAAAGAGTGAATATCCGGAGATCCGACATGAGATCCGAAGAAGAGGTTGGGAAGTTCTTACCAACCCCATTCAACAAGTCGGAATCTTGATGGTTCAAGAGTTCTATGCCAATACATGGATCACCAAGAACCATGATCAAAGTGTGAACCTGGATCCAAAGAATTATCTTACTATGGTTCGGGGGAAATACTTGGATTTTAGTCCGGAAAGTGTAAGGTTGGCATTCAATTTGCCCATGATGCAAGGAGATGAACATCCTTACACTAGAAGGGTCAACTTTGATCAAAGGTTGGACCAAGTCCTCACAGTCATATGTGAAGAGGGCGCCCAATGGAAGAGAGATTCAAGAGGGAAGCCGGTTCAATTGAGAAGGCATGACCTCAAACTCGTGGCTTGAGGATGGTTGGAGTTCATTCAACGCTCAATCATTCCCACTAGCAACCGGTCCGAAGTTACCATAGACCGGGCTATCATGATTCATAGCATTATGATTGGAGAAGAAATAGAAGTTCATGAGGTTATATCTCAAGAACTTCATAAGGTGGCGGACAAGTCTTCTACCTTGGCAAGGTTAGCCTTCCCTTATCTCATTTGTCACCTCTGTTATTCGGTTGGAGTTGACATAGAGGGAGACATCCCTATTGATGAGGACAAGCCCATCGCTAAGAAGAGGATGGAGCACACAAGAGACCCCACTCATCATGAGATCCCTGAGATGCCTCAAGGGATGCACTTTCCTCCACAAAACTATTGGGAGCAACTAAACACCTCCCTAGGAGAATTGAGTTCCAACATGGGACAACTAAGGGTGGAGCATCAAGAACACTCCATCATCCTCCATGAAATTAGAGAAGATCAAAGAATCATGAGAGAGGAGCAACAAAGACAAGGAAGAGACATTGAGGAGCTCAAGCACTCCATAGGATCTTCCAGAGGAAGAACAAGCCGCCATCACTAAGGTGGACCCGTTCTTTAATTTCCTTGTTCTTTATTTCTCTGTTTTTCGAAAATTATGCTTATGTTTATCTATGTTTGTGACTTGTGATCATTAGTGTCTTAGTGTCTATGCCTTAAAGTTATGAATGTCCTATGAATCCATCACCTTTCTTGAATGAAAAATGTGCTTAAATTGAAAAAGAAAAGAATTGCATGAATTTTGAATTTTATAACAGTTTAATTATCTTGATGTGGTGGCAATACTTTTGTTTTCTGAATGTATGCTTAAACAGTGCATATGTCTTTTGAATTTGTGGTTCATGAATATTGGCTCTTGAAAGAATGATGAAAAAGGAGACATGTTACTGAGGATCTGAAAAATCATAAAAATGATTCTTGAAGCAAGAGAAAGCAATGAAAAAAAAAAAGAAAATTTCGAAAAAAAAAATTCGAAAAAAGAAGAAGAAAAAGAAAGAAAGAAAAGGAAAAGAAATAAGGTTGTGATCCAACGCAAAAAGAGTGTGCTTAAGAACCCTGGACACCTCTAATTGGGGACTCTAGCAAAGCTGAGTCACAATCTGAAAAGGTTCACCCAATTATGTGTTTGTGGCATGTATGTATCCGGTGGTAATACTGGAAGACAGAGTGCTTTGGGCCACGGCCAAGACTCAATAAGTAGCTATGTTCAAGAATCATCATACTTTACTAGGAGAATCAATAACACTATCTGGATTCTAAGTTCCTAAAGAAGCCAATCATTCTGAATTTCAAAGGATAGAGTGAGATGCCAAAACTGTTCGGAGGCAAAAAGCTAAAAGCCCCGCTCATCTAATTAATACTGATCTTCATAGATGTTTTTGGAATTCATTGCATATTCTCTTCTTTTTTATCTTATTTGATTTTCAGTTGCTTGAGGACAAGCAACAATTTAAGTTTGGTGTTGTGATGAGCGGATAATTTGTACGCTTTTTGGCATTGTTTTTAGTATGTTTTTAGTATGATCTAGTTAGATTTTAGTATATTTTTATTAGTTTTTAGTTAAAATTCACTTTTCTGGACTTTACTATGAGTTTGTGTGTTTTTCTGTGATTTCAGGTATTTTCTGGCTGAAATTGAGGGACCTGAGCAAAAATCTGATTCAGAGACCAAAGAAGACTGCAGATGCTGTTGGATTCTGACCTCCCTGCACTCGAAGTGGATTTTCTGGAGCTACAGAAGCCCAATTGGCGCGCTCTCAACGGCGTTGGAAAGTAGACATCCTGGGCTTTCCAGAAATATATGATAGTCCATACTTTGCCCAAGATTTGATGGCCCAAACCGGCGTTCAAAGTCACCCTCAGAATTCCCAGCGTTAAACGCCGGAACTGGCACAAGAATGGGAGTTAAACGCCCAAACTGGCACCAAAGATGGCATTTAACTCCAAGAGGAGTCTCTACACGAAAATGCTTCAATGCTCAGCCCAAGCACACACTAAGTGGGCCCGGAAGTGGATTTTTATGTCATTTACTCATCTCTGTAAACCCTTGGCTACTAGTTCTCTATATATAGGACCTTTTACTATTGTATTTTCATCTTTGGATCATTTTAGATCTTTTGATCATCTTTGGACATCTAGTTCTTAGATCATATCTGGGTAGTTATCCTTGTTCTGATGCTATCTTAGATCATTGGGAGGCTGGCCATTCGGCCATGCCTAGACCTTGTTCTTATGTATTTTCAACGGTGGAGTTTTTACACACCATAGATTAAGGTGTGGAGCTCTGCTGTACCTCGAGTATTAATGCAATTACTATTGTTCTTCTATTCAATTTCGCTTGTTCTTGTTCTAAGATATCACTTGTTCTTCAACTTGATGAATGTGATGATCCGTGACACTCATCATCATTCTCACCTATGAACGTGTGACTGACAACTACCTCCGTTCTACCTTCGATTGGGTGAATATCTCTTGGATTCCTGATACACGATGCATGGTTGATCGCCTGACAACCGAGTGCTCGCCTGACAAACGAGCCAGCCATTCCGTGAGATCAGAGTCTTCGTGGTATAGGCTAAAACTGATGGCGGCATTCAAGAGAATCCGGAAGGTCTAACCTTGTCTGTGGTATTCTGAGTAGGATTCAATGATTGAATGACTGTGACGTGCTTCAAACTCTTGAGGGCGGGGTGTTAGTGACAGACGCAAAAGAATCACTGGATTCTATTTCGGCCTGATTGAGAACCGACAGATGGATAGCCGTGCCGTGACAGGGTGTGTTGAACATTTCCACTGAGAGGATGTGAGGTAGCCACTGACAACGGTGAAACCCTTGCATAAGCTTGCCATGGAAAGGAGTAAGAAGGATTGGATGAAGACAGTAGGAAAGCAGAGAGACGGAAGGGACAAGCATCTTCATACGCTTATCTGAAATTCCTACCAATGAATTACATAAGTATCTCTATCTTTATCTTTATGTTTCATTCGTATATCATCATTCATATCCATTTGAGTCTGCCTGACTAAGATTTACAAGGTGACCATAGCTTGCTTCATACCAACAATCTCTGTGGGATCGACCCTTACTCGCGTAAGGTTTATTACTTGGACGACCCAGTACACTTGCTGGTTAGTTGTGCGAAGTTGTAGTGATCACAATTTCGTGCACCACTATGCCACATACCTCTTCCTCAATCATCTCATCGAAACTTATCTAAGTTGGGAATTATTAACATCTTTCATCCATCAGCTTGCGATGACATATTAAAAAGTTGTCAGTAGTTGGGATAGTAATGGCCAGTAGTCAGTAGATAGAATATTTATGAAGTTAGTTGGTAATATCTCTATAAAAAATAACTTCAACACAACAAATTTACATATAATATTATCCTCTTTTTCCAAAAATTTAACATAAATGATATTTGCTGCATCTTTTATATACCTAGTCTACATTTCTTTTATAAATAGTATATATTATTTTTATTTGTGGTGTCTGAAAACAAATAGCAACAAGAGAATAAGCCTAATAAAAGGCAAAGCTAAGTTCACTCCAAATAACTTCTTTAAGATTGTGCAAAAGCAAAAGCCATTTGACGTATTTTCTACCATCTAAAACTGCATATTTTGCCATCAAATTTGCAACATTGTTTGTTGTCCTTTGTATGAGAACAATGTCTACACTCCAATTAAGTTGCATTTTTTATTCTTTTATTATATTCACTTGTATATCTAAAAATACAAAAGTGTGCATAAAAATGTATAAAAGAGTGGTGTAAATAAAAAATTTTATTTAAAAAAATTAAAAAAAGAAAGGTATACATTTGAAGTATACAAAAATGGGTGCAAATTTCATTTTTATTGCAAATTCATATTTTAACATTTAATACATAATAATGGTTACTTATTGCATTGTTATGTTTACATATCTTACTTTTAAAAAATAAATTATCAAAAAAATTAAACTAAAAACAGTATATACTTCATGTTAATTAGTTTAAGATAAAATTCAGCAATTAATTTCTTAAAGAGAAAAAAAAAAAGAAAAGAGTAAAATCCTTAAAATAAAGAGCCTAACAAACAAGCCTCAATATGTTCTCTACTCTACGTTTCTCGATCGCTCCTTTTATCTTCTTTGGCGCATTTTCTTCTCCTTCACAATTTTTTCTTTTTCTTTTTCCTTGTGATCATTCACTCTTCCCTCTATTGAATAAAAGAGAAAAACAAACAAAGCACTCAAGCGGAGAAAAGTAACCTATAATAATCACCTCCCCTAAACATTTTCTTCATGTAATTATGTTGGACACAAAAATGGCATAAGAGTCTTTGTGGTTATTAGAATCCATTCAAATGGATGCGAGGGTTGGAACCAGCAAGGAGAGTCTTCTCCCGCAGAGAAACTACACTGATTTTAATGGCAACAATAATGATGATGATGGAATACAATGTACTCGAATGCAAAGGATAAAAAATGGGTTCCGTGAATTTTGGTTGCACCTTCACCCGATGGATCGTTCAGGCTTTAGAAAACTGATGTTTGCAATCAAATCAGGGCTCTCCTTGGCCCTCGTTTCGCTCTTTATATATGTTGAACAGGAACAACTCAACAAGTATTCAATCTGGGCCATCCTCACTGTTATTGTGGTCTTTGAATTTAGCGTAGGTATTATTTTCAATTTTTCTTTCTTTTTCTTTTCCTCTACCTTTAGCGATATCCTAATAATCCTTCAAGTCTTATATTAGTTTATATTTCTTTTTATTTTCCTTCACCCAAGTTTGAAAGCATATTCATTGACATGCAAACACCTTCTTCCTTAATTGATTTTGTCACGTAGTTAGAGAATCATTGACAGCGAATTTTTGTTATGGAGAAAGCACTAGTGAAATTTAATACATGGTTCATATTTATTAAAATTGTTACAAAAAATAAAATACTTTATATATTTAGTTATAAGAATTAAATAATAATTGCATTTATTTTTTTACTAATATACCAATAGACACAATATGTCTGTTGATCTATTTTTTATATATTGAATACGTGCTAAAAAATAATAAATATAGAATTAGTTAAGATGACGAATTGTTTATAACTTAGTTAAAAGGTCTTGAATTTAAATCATGAAAAATAACAAAATAAATATTTTTTTATGAATTATATATAAGGAAAGATATTTTAAGAAATAAATATGGACACCAAACTATTATGATATTCCTTTTATATAATAGACATAGATAGAAAATAAATAATGATAAGGATGATTACTTGGTAGGAATTACTTGGTGACAGGGATCATTCATCTAGAATTGGAAAGGAAAATTCGATGCAATGGAGAGTCAACGTTGAAACCTCATCTGATCGAGGGTGAAAACTAGAAGGAGACTACTTGACCACAATGCAGGAAAAGCAAGGTGGCAAAATTCCCTTGTATGTCACTTTCATTGAGAAGAGATGTTTAGACCTTGGGGCTTTACAAGGGAGTGATAGTAGTCAAAATTCTAGGAAAGTTATGTTGTAGTAGTACAAAATCTAAGAGATTTATGTGTGCTGCTTGAAAGGAGGTTATAATGTTCTTGAGGTATGAGGACAATGAGAAGATATTCTTAGTGGGACCGTTGATGATAGACAACAACTACATGGAAATGAAGCCTTAGATATCAAAGTTTCAGTCGTTTGAGAAAAAGCTTCAGAGCCACTTTGGTTTGCATTGAGATTGCATGTCTGAGTATTTGGTACTGCAAGAGAAGGCCATGATGAGAACAGAGACGACAATGGTAATTCCAATCAAGGTAGACTTGGCCACGAAATCCACGAGAAGAAGAAAATATTAATCTTGATGTTCTGATTACTCGTAATATCGTGATAGATGGGTATTAATATGACGTAGAATATGAGGGTCTCCTTTTACTTTATGATAAGTGTATATACTTTGTCCATAATACAAATGATTGTTGGATCAAGAGAAACAAAAAAATGCAATGATGGTTGAGGAGCCATCAGTAGTGCAGAAGAAGTTTGGATTTGGAAAGAATTAGGTGAAAGATTCTGTTGGGATGGATAGTAGTACAAATCTCGTTCATGATAAAGTCCTAATCCATATAGATACAACAAGGTGGGCTAATGTGAAAAACAAGATGGCAAATCTCTAAAAGCACCATCATATTAGATTTCAAATTTTCGGATTGAATGTTCAACCAAGGCCCACTTTGTTGCAAAAGTAGACAACGTTGCCGATGAACATCTAGCTAACAGGAAAAGACTATTATCAATGATAGATATATCACCAATGACAAAGATATCCTCTCTATCCAAATAGAAGCATAAGAGATAGAGACCTCAATCTCTACAAGGCTCTGTTGTCAAAGCACCTTAGTTTCTAGAGAATGAATGAACGACAATGGTACTAATAAGGTTGTTATTGAATCTGAGTTTAATCATGTAAAGGATGGGAAGACCAAGCAGATGTGGTTGATTTATGCCTTTTTCAAGAAATAGTCTTATGAATCATACAAAATAATATCTTGGAATGTCGGAGTAGCAATTAACAAAGTTTCTTATGTTCATATTGAATAGTCGGTAAAGAAATTTACCTTAACTCGTTTTCTATTTCAAAAAATGAAGATGTTCTGGCATAGTTTTCAATTCTACGTCATCCACGTGGAAGATAAGCAAGGTCATAAGTAGGTAGTCGTCAATTACAATATTTAGACGTCATGCTCCTAGGCAATGTATAACTAGCTTAGTGTTAGGAACCAAAAGTGGGGTTGTATGGCGGTAAATACAAGCCCAGTTCTTTAATGACAAGAATTATCTTGCAATTTCTTATAAAATTTTGCCTTTGAATATACATTATTGTGGATGCTAATCAAAGACAATAATAAAATAATATTCTCTAATAAGGTCAAAGGTGAAAAATTACAGGATAGCAAAGAAATTCTTTGAAACTATGGATAATTAGGGATTTTAGATTTAGGATCGGAGTAGTGGGTTTGTCACATGCAAAGTAATCAATTCATATCTAAGCAGCTTGATAGGATCTTGGCTAATAAATCCTGGTGCTTAAGATTTTCGAAAAGTTTTGTAAAAAATTTTCATATAACCTTTTTCAATTATTATCCTATTCTACTTAGGTGTTCAACATTTTGAGTGAAAACTTAGTTAGAAAGTATTTTTTGGGCTACTTGAGTAATTCTTTCAAGTTTTTTAGGGTAGAAAAGAAGGCATGAGAGCAAGGGAATACTAATACTATTTCCTACTTAATTGGAGTTTGGAAAGATGCATGCATATTTAGAAAGAAAAAGGAGTTTGTAAGGATAATCAGAAATGTTCAAGAATATATGAAAAAAGTAATGCTTTCTTTCTATATAGAATTAAGTAGGAACTTCAAAGTGATACTAGTCTTCTCTTACAAAAAAAGATTTTCTGGTTCCAAAAATCTAAACAAAATTCTTCAACATGAATCTTAGGAATAGTTTCAAAGAAGAATAAAGTTCATAGTTTGTTATCAGGAGACAAAGCAACAAAATATAGCTGTAGATGTAAAGAGATTCTTCCAAAAGCTCTTTTGTGGTGTGGAGGGTGGAAATTTGGATGTTATGAAGGAGCAACACTTGCCCCAACTTCCAAAATAGACATGTAGGGCTCTTATCATAGTAGTATCCAAAGAGGATGTTTGAAGGGTGGCTATAGATATTGACTCTTTGAAATCTCTGAGGCCAGATGATTTTTATACATTCTTCAAGGAATCTTTCCTCCTTCTAATCAAACTTATTTAAGGAGTGGCTACATTATGTTGCCATCATGTAAGAACATCTTATCCTCTTCTTTGTATGTGTGTGGTGCATTTCATTTGATGATGCGACTTCTTCAAACGTGTATGGTTGCAATGGAATTTTCCTCTTCTGGAAAGCTAGCGAAGAATCTCCCATGTATGGCATCTTGAGCTATTTGAAAGCATCTAAAGTATATTACTATAGTGGAGTTGCTAATCTCAATAAGATTGGTCATCCAAACATGTCAGTGTCAGTCCTACAAGATGATTGAGGCTCATAGAGAGACTGTGCTCGCTCTTTGTTTTCGTTTTTGTCAGCTTTTTCTTTTGTTCTTAGATTTTCACACCAAATATAAATATTATATAATATTAAAATTAGTATATTTTTTATCTATGTTACTTGATGGAAATGATCATATATGTACACTTTAGGAATCTATTTTATTTTTTCACTTTTTGCTCATATAGTTGATGAAGAATTTTCACCTTTTATGTAACTGATTTATTTATTTCATGTTTTGGTAATTCGAGCTTAGGTGCAACCCTTAGTAAAGGATTAAATCGCACTTTGGGAACAACTTTAGCAGGAGGACTTGCTTTGGTTATTGGAGAGTTATCCATGTTAGCTGGAAAGTTTCGGGAGATTGCTATTGTATCTAGTATATTTATTGCAGGTTGAAATCTTCTTTTCCATTTGATCTTTCATTTTATTGGCAATATTTCATTCACTATTTTCACAAGTGTTTCAATGAGATGTATGTACATATTGATTGCTAACAATAATTGTACTTTTTCAAGTGAAGTTATATTATTAGCTCATTAAATTATTAATTATCCATAACTTTGTGTACCGGATAAGTATAAAACGTCTTGTAAAATAATCTACATATTTATTTTAAGAAAGAAAATTGAGGATCAGTGATTTTGTTTTTCTTGTGTGCAGGATTTTTAGCAAGTTATGTGAAGCAACACCCAAACATGAAGCCATATGAATATGGATTTCGTGTGTTCATGTTGACATTTTGTATTGTATTAGTGGCAGATAGTAAAGATTTTTTAACGACATTTTATTATAGACTTATTCTTATAGCTGTTGGAGCTGGCACAGCTTTATTAGTAAATATCTTTATATATCCAATTTGGTCAGGAGAGGATTTACATGACTTAGTGGTAAAAAATTTTAACGGAGTTGCAGCATCTTTAGAAGGTGTAGTCAAATTTTCTTTTCACGCTTCTTCTCCAAATTTATCCTTATTTATATTTCTTACTTCAAATTCTTGTATTCGATTTGGCATTGTTATTTCCAGTCTTAGCTAGTTATTTCGTTGTAACTTTGTCTAGGTTGTGTTAATGGTTACCTTCAATGTGTTGAATATCAGAGGGTCCCTTCAAAAATTCTTATTTATCAAGCATCGGATGATCCACTTTACAGGGGTTATAGAGCAGCAGTACAATCATCAAATCAGGAGGAAACACTGGTATTGTATTAGATATAACTATTTTGATGCCCAGAGCTCTCTACCCGACAATTTAACCTTTTAGAAAAGATAATTTTATAATATGAATTTAAAAGTTCTATAAGTAATAAAATTTCAAAACTTCTATAAGTGAAATCTTTAAGTCTTGCTACCTTCTTTCTCCATAATTAAAATGCTAGAACTTTACTTCTCAATCATGCAGTTAGATTTTGCATTATGGGAGCCACCTCATGGTCCATATTACAAGTTTAACTATCCTTGGAGAAGTTATGTTAATGTGAGTGGAGCCCTGAGGCATTGTGCTTTCATGGTCATGGCAATGCATGGATGTATCCTTTCGGAGATACAGGTGAATTAAGAAAAATAAAATATTATATTCAGATATTATTATTTCATACTGTTTAACTATTCCTTGACTTTGGATTCATTATTGTATGATATTATATTTTCATATGGAACATTTGGTATGGTAAAGGTTGACATTATATATCATAAGATTGGCATTATGTATCTATGTTCATGATTTATAGCTCGTAACTTGTTTTTGTAATATAGGCCCCTGCTGAAAAGATGATGGTGTTTAGTAATGAACTTCAAAAGGTTGGTAATGAAGGAGCCAAAGTATTGCGTCAACTTGGAAGTAAAGTTCAAAAGATGGAAAAGCTAAGCAATGCAGACATACTCTTTGATGTACATGAAGCTGCTATCCAACTACAAACGAAGATTGACCAACAATCATTTCTTTTAGTCAACTATGATAGCTGGAAAATGACAAGAAAGAATAATAAAGAAAATGAAACTCTTGATAATTCAATAGATATGAAAGTCTATGAAAATAAGGAATATTTGATCAATTTGATTAATAATGAAAATGGAGATGATAATTCAAATAGTAATATTGAACCCTCATTAGTGCGAGACTCTTCAAGTGTTTCACAAAGTACAACATCACTAAATAGATACTGGTCTCGGCCACATCTAACACTTCAAGGAGAAATTAGTGAGCCTGAACTCAAAGTATATGAAAGTGCCAGTTCCTTGTCATTAGCAACATTTGCTTCACTTTTAATAGAATTTGTTGCAAGGCTTCAAAATCTTGTAGATGAATTCCAAGATCTTAGTGAGAAGGCAGAGTTCAAAAACCAAACTTTATAGATAATGTGTGTGGTTATATAAAGTTGTAGATATATCTCATTGTGTTTGTATCATGGGATAAAACTATTGTATATATCCAATTTATAAATTGTAAAACTCATATTAGTGGATAAAAGAATATATTTCTTTTCTTTCTCTCATCTATATTTAATTTATCAGTTTATATTATATAAAAATTGATACCCATACTTTTTTACATATAAGAGAATATCATATTAGCATAATATAATACTATAACCTTAGTCTTTTAATTGAATATCCAATGCCTCATTAGCTTTTAAGAATTAGAGAGGATACACCACTAGCAATATTTCTATAGTGATATACCTTGTATAAAAAATTAATTCTGAATTTGCTTAAATTATATATGCAGGTAAAAAAATCTATGAAGCTATTCTAGTTATATATCGTTTAACTTGCACCTACAAAAACTCACAAATCATGATATAGACTCCAATAACATTATTTTTTGATAGAAGATGTCCTTTTGACTCAGCCTTTAAATTTAAAGGAATGTTATCTTCACTATTTTTGTATAACTTTTCTTGAGTCACTACTAGTAAATTAGTTATTACAGACGAATATTTCTGATGAATTTTATTCCATGGAAATATAGACAGAATTTTAGTGAGATTTTTTGTCAGAAAATAAAAAAATGAAATAGCATAAATTACAGACGAAAAGGAGAATCCGTCGAGTAAAAAAAATTAATTTTTTGTGTGTGGGAAATGATTACAGAAAGAAAATCCATTTGTAATTAAATGGACAAAAACGTTATATTTTATTAAATTATTACAGAAAAAAAAATTCATGTATAATTTAAAATTTTAAGTCGAAAATATTAGAATAAAAATTTGAAGATCACGGTTATACCTCTTCATTTCACATCCCACTTTCGCTATTCCACACTCATCCCCTCTGAATGCTTCATCGGCGACGCTATCAGCCTTGCATCGCCGTCTCACAAACCTCCATTGCACTCAACTTCCATCGGCCTTGCTCGCATCGCTCCCTTCCGTCGCACCCCTTCCCGGTTCTTCTTCGTCGCACCCCTTCCATCGGCCTTGCTCGCATCGCTCCCTTTCAAACCCTAATGTGCGTTTCTCTCTTCGATCTCGCCACTAGTGCTTGCTCTTTTCCGTGTGTTGCTGTGTTTCTCTCTTCGATCTTGCCTCAGCTGTGCAGGTAACCCTAATCTCCTTTCTCTTTCATGGCTGTTTTCTTTCTTTCAATACCATCGCTATTTTCTCTTCCTCAGCTGTGCGTTTCTTTCTTTCTTTTTTTTTATAAATTTATTTATTTATATATTTTAATAAGTGAATTTGACACAGCATATGCTACAGCTAGGTAATTTCATGGATTTGAATTTTAGTGTGTAAGTTTGATTTAATTTTCAGGGCATATGATCGAGCTGCGATCAAGTTCCGTGGCATTGATGCAGATATCAATTTCAACGTCAGCGATTATGATGAAGATATAAAGCAGGTTCTAATACTTAATAGTTTGATTTGATAATAGTTTTGAGCAAGTTTGAGGGTTTTTCTTTGTAAAGAAAAATTGAAAAGCTTTGATGGAAGTTGTAGTCACAGCACTGCGGAAAGAATTTTTCAAGGATGAAACATTCCCGGGTTGATACTTCTCATGCACTGAGATCCTCTCCATGGTTTAGATTTCCTTATCCACTACAATGGGGTACACCTGTCTTCCACTGGAAAATGGCTCTTGTGATGTGTGTGGTTTCTGTAATCTCACCTATGGATTCGGTTAGTTTCTTGTCTCTTTTTAGCTCTGGTTCCTGGTCTGTATTTTGTTATCTTGATTTAGATTAACAATGATTACAATGCCTTTAACCTTTTATTGGGGTTGTCTATATGAATCGAATGATACTGTCCTATCTTAACTTTGAACATGTCAATAATTGAACTTGCTTGTGTTAAGTTAGAAAAACTAACCATCCACTAGGTTCTGTTACTGCAGTGTACTAGCAAATGATGAAAGTTGCAATTGCTATTCACTTATGTGTCATTTCATTTTAGCTGCAAGCTTTCAGTCAGTCTCTATTTATTAATTCCTTATTTCGTTCTCATTTATTTAAACTATACTGAAGAGTAATATAGTGCTTTCATGGTATGAAGTGTTAGAATTATTTTGATTGCAAATATTCACAATGTGATCAGTCAAATAATAAGGTGGTACTGATGTATCAGATTAACAATACAGTATATCAAAATTTTACTGTTCTTTTACTTTTTTTTCCCCGTTTTCCCTGTATAAAGGATTAATAAATCATTATACTGTGGTGTTGATATTCATTTGCTTTAAACTTTGTAGGTTGGATCATACCATGCCTCTTCTTTACTGGTGGCATCCTGACCTCCAACTCCTGGAGTTCTAAGTCAAGGAATTGGTTTGGAAGGTCTTACAAGTGTCTTGGCTGGTCTCTGGGGAACTGGAACTGGGTCGACAACTATAACTGAAAATGTCCACACAATTGCTGTGACTAAAATGGGAAGCCGCAGGGCAGTTCAACTGGGAGCTTGCTTTTTAATAGTGTTGTCTCTTGTGGGTAAGTCTTTTATCATTTTGTTCTTGGATCTAACCTTCACTAAATGTACATTAAGCCATCTCAGAGGCTATTGGTTCTGCATATAAATAGCCTTTTCAGAATAATGTTCTTTGAGAAGCTAATTTTCGAGACTATAACTATATATATTTTACTCAGGAAAGCAGTTTGTTTTAGTTTGAAATATTCAATGTATCATGTTTGAAATGATGTGCATATAAATATATAATATTTTTTTTGTTCTGTCACTTGTAGAACTTCTTTTCATGCAATCTGTGTTTACTATGCTTATGCTATACAACAGTTAAAGTTGGAGGTTTCATTGCTTCAATTCCTGATGTCATTGTTTCTGGTCTACTCTGCTTTATGTGGGCAATGCTTACTGCATTGGGCTTGTCAAACCTATGGTATAGTGAGGCTGGAAGCTCTCGGAATATCATCATTGTTGGGTTATCATTGTCATTATTTTTCTCTCTTTCTATATCTACCTACTTTCAACAATATGGTCTCTCTCCAAACTCCAACATGTCAGTGCCGAATTATTTCCAACCTTATGTTGTGGCTTCTCATGGACCTATACAGAGCAAGAATGGAGGGGGTATGTCTTTCTCATGTTTTAACGAACCTTATGCTTGCATTCTTGGTGTCAAATTTTGTGAAAAAGATATTCAGAAGTGTCATTGTCTATTTCATCTGTTGGGGTTACTGCAGTAGATAAAATTGTTTCACCGCCTAAATATCTGAATGATTTGGTGAATGGAAGTAAACTAAAATAATTTTCAATAGGGAATAGTTATTTGCAGTTTTCTATTATTTGCAGATGAAAAATGGCAGGGGAGTAGGACCTGATAATATCCCGATTGAGGTTTGGAAGGGTCTTGGAGGAAAAGGCATCAACTGGTTAACCAAGCTTTTTAATGAGATTTTAAGGTCAAAGAAGATGCCTGATGAGTGGAGAAAGAGCACCTTGGTACCTATCTACAAGAATAAGGGGGATATACAAAGTTGCGGAAATTATAGAGGGATTAAGCTTATGAGTCATACTATGAAGTTATGGGAAAGGGTGATAGAACGGAGGTTGAGAAAAGAGACACAAGTAACAGAGAACCAATTTGGATTTATGCCAGGCAGATCTACCACTGAAGCGATATACCTATTAAGAAGGATGATGGAGAGGTATCGTAGTAATAAAAGGGATCTACACATGGTGTTTATTGATTTGGAAAAAGCGTATGATAGGGTACCAAGGGAGGTCTTATGGAAGGTTTTAGAAAAGAGGAGAGTAAGGATCGCATATATTCGGGCAATTAAAGACATGTATGATGGGGCCACAACTAGTGTGAAGACTCAAGGTGGTGTGACAGAGGAATTCCCTATTGGTATAGGATTACACCAGGGATCATCCTTAAGTCCATACCTTTTCACATTAGTCTTAGAAGTACTCACAGAGCACATCCAAGAGCCTGTGCCATGGTGCATGCTTTTTGCCGATGATATCGTTCTTATGGGAGAGTCAAGGGAAGACCTAAATAAGAAGTTGGAGTTATGGAGAGAAGCTCTAGAAGTGTATGGTCTGTGCATAAGCCGTAGCAAGACGGAATATATGGAATGTAAGTTCAGTCTGAGAAGGGAAAACTCCAATATAGAGGTGAAAATTGGAGAGAACACCCTACGAAAAGTTAAAAGTTTTAAGTATCTTGGGTGCATCATACAGGATAATGGAGAGATTGAACATGATGTAAATCATAGGATCCAAGCAGGTTGGTCAAAATGGCGGAGTGCATCTGGTTTTATATGCGACAAAAAAGTGCCTTTAAAACTTAAAGGTAAATTCTATCGCACCGCTATAAGACCGGCTATACTGTATGGTACGGAGTGTTGGGCGGTTAAAGGGGAGCACGAACATAAGCTGAGTGTGGCAGAGATGAAGATGTTGAGATGGATGAGTGGTCATACGCGATTGGATAAAATAAGGAATGAAGATATAAGGGAGAGAGTTGGAGTAGCACCTATTGTGGAAAAGATGGTTGAATCGCGTCTCAGGTGGTTTGGACATGTGAGAAGAAGACCGATAGAACATCCAGTCAGGAGGGTGGATGAGATGGAAGATGGACAAAGGGCGAAAGGCAGAGGAAGACCTAAGAAGACCATCCATGAGGTGGTCAAACGAGATCTACATGTAAACGGTCTCTCTGTAGACATGATACATGACAGAGCACAATGGCGTCGTTTGATTCATGTAGCCGACCCCACTTAGTGGGACAAGGCTTTGTTGTTGTTGTTGTTGACTGTATATTCTGCATCATTGACAATCTCCTGCCTGCTCTTATTTAATTAGTAATTGCGGCATAATTATCTTTTCTTTTTCCTTTTTTTTATTTTTATTTTACTGGTACTGCATTACATATTGTTAATGTGTGTGTATATGTTTATATTTTAATATGTGGGTTCATGTGACTTGTGAATTCAAGATTCGGTGAAAGCTACTATATATATATATATATATATATATATATAGTTTTGCAATGGGCCTGTTCGTTTTGCACTTGAATGCTTTCTCTAAACTACTATGCTCCAGTTATTCAGGGTCAAGTTCCTAAAATAACACGATATTGCAAGAAAATTGCAAACTAGGTATCTTTGGAACAAACTATTGGTTGTAACATATATATATGCAATGAGTGACCTTTGTCGTCATATTTAGTGGGCTTTTTTCCTCCAACTTACTCATTCATCGTCTGTCCATTATAACAGGTCTGGAGAATGGGGAGATCATTTGACATTGCAGGCAGCTGCTGATAAGGTTTGTTGCTGTGTTCCAATACTTTCCTGTGTAATGCTATCAAGTATCAACTGATTATTAATTTATCTTTTTCGCTTTCTTCTTTGAGCATGCCCCTTGCTTGGACCCTGCATTATGCGGGATGCTTGTGTACCAGACTTTAATACCTCTTTTTATTTTATAATTTTGGTATTGAAATAATTTTTTCTAATTGTGATGATTGAGCTTTATGCATGAATTAATTTTTATAGTTTGTGATGGCACAGTTGCATCTATGATTAACTGTTGCTGGCAGTAGCTAACTAAATGATACATCTGCATGGAATTAAAAAACTTCAAACTGTTATTATGCCTGAGATTCCTTTTTTGGGGTCAATGGCTAGTCCCTTAAATTATTAATTTGTATATATCCCCCTTTTTGTGGAAGGCTTATCTAGTTAACTTGTGATCTTGGTTGAATCTTTTCAGGTTTGCTATGCAGAGATATAAGAATTGGATCTCATTCGGTCTGACAAATAACTTGTATGCATGTTTGTTTTTATGCATTCTGTGCATGACCATGATTGAAGAGCATGCAAGCATGCAAGCATCTCTCTTAAATGTGAGTGTTCCTGTAGAACAAATTAAATGTGCTTCAAGAGCATGCAAGCATCTCTCTCTCTCTCTCTCTCTCGCAGTTCTGTTTTAAAGTTGTGTTTTTGTTATCCTCCTTCACTTTTTCTTAATCGTATAAAACATTGCTAGGCTTTTGAAATCTGTCCATGTCCTATTTTTTTGACACCAGGGAACTGCATATGCTCAGTCCAATGCAAACAAATCAAAGAAGAAGAACTAGATAAACAAATACTTTCAAGTTTCAGCCACACAAGAGTCTACCATGGAGTGAAGAATCATGTAACTCAGATTAGATTGGAGAGTTTAAACTTTAAAGAGAGCATGAGGAAATAGTTTTAAAATTTAGGCTGAAAGTCCTGCCCTTCTCTGTTGCAGTTTAAAAGAAATTTTGGGGTATCTTTTTATTGAGACAGTGAGATATTGAATAATGGTGTTGAAAAATAACATCCAATTTTATAGGTATCATGTAATGAATATTATGTTTATCTATGTGATTTTTGGCTTTTTTTTTCAATTTACAGTGTATTTGATGGAGTAATTTTAGAAAACAAATTTAAAGTATTTATTTTGCAATAGAAAAATTTAAAAAAAAAATTTTATTTTACCTTACTGACGAATTTACAGACGGATTTTCTGTCTGTAATCAGAGTGTGAGATGATTTTCCAAAGTTTAAATTATAGACGAAAAATCTGTTGAAAAATCCGTCTGTAATTACTGACAGAAAATTCGTCGGAAAATTCGTCTGTAATTACAGACGGAAAATTCGTCGAAAACTTCGTCGCCTTTGGGAAATGGATGGAGAATTTACAGAGGAAAAATCTGTCGGTAATTGGTAAAAATCTGTCGGTAATTTTCTGATGGAAAAAAATCCGTTGGTAAATAATTTTCGACGGGACTTTTATAGAGGGACAAAATCTGCCGATAATTTCATCTGTAACCAAAAATTCGTCTGTAATAAAGACTAAATCTGTCTATAAATCTGTCTGTATTAATCCATTTTCTAGTTGTGAGCACATTTGAGTCATAACAATAAATTATCTGATTGAAAAAACTGAAGAAAATATAAATGATTCGTCTTTTATACCATAAAAAAGTGTACGCAAAAAAGAATGCAAACGATATTTCTCTTAAATTTAAAGTACTATTTAAAAAATCCTTAAATTCACACTTCAAATGAGAAATCTATAACAATGATGGTAGAGGTGGTCATGGATCGGCTTCTAATCGCAGATCCATAGTATTTAATTTACCCACATCCGATCTGCAATTTGCG
Organism: Arachis hypogaea; assembly: GCF_003086295.3. Lineage (NCBI taxonomy): Eukaryota > Viridiplantae > Streptophyta > Magnoliopsida > Fabales > Fabaceae > Arachis > Arachis hypogaea. The sequence goes on from NC_092045.1 coordinate 55,293,891, forward strand.
AATATTATCTGATCCGCAGGATCAATGGATTGGATCTAATCCGCAGTCAAATAGGATCGAAGCGCAAATTTTACATCTCTATTTGGAGATCCGAAATTAAGTTAAAAATTATAAATAAAAATATATAATCTATTTTTAATACTCATTCGCTCAAAATCCTAATTCCCATTCCCTCCTCTCATCTCTTCATCGACTCTTCCATCTTATCATTCAACCTTGCCACCACACCAGAGGTTGTCGACTCGCTTCACCTCCTTACTTCTCCTCTGTGGCACCAGACCCCGCAGTCCTCTCTTCCTCATCGCATTTGCTCCTCTTCCCTAATCCTCTGCCGCTCGCCTTATCACCAATGTTCCTTGCTCTGATCTTATCCTCATCACCTTTAGTCATTGCCTTTGTTCAAGTGTTTGTTAAGGTTCGTCGTCGCCGTTCTGCTTCAAGCTTCTACTTCTTCTTTTGGCTTTTGCTTCGACGTCTTCTTTTGGCTTCTGCTTCTGTTTCTATTAAATTCTATGTTCTAGGTTCTGCTCCTATTTCTTTTAAGTTCTTGGTTTAGGATTCTAGTTTAATTTTTTATTTTAAATATGGATTCTATCAACTATTAAATTTAGATATACTACTATTAGAAAATTTTGGTTCTACTGTTGTTATTTTGAATTTGGAACTACTATTAACTATGAAATTTCTAGTATTCAATCGTCTCTGTTGTTGTTTGAATTATGGTTCGGGTTCTTCAAGAGAATTTTTTTTGAAGTTTTTTCTCTTTTTCTTAATTTGTAATTCCTAGGAATATTTTTTATTTTTATTCTTTAACTGGTTATATCTTATACCCAATACGATTTGATCTATAAATTTGTGTGCATATCGTATCGGATCGCATCCGATCCGAGGCTAAAAAATACGGATATTGGATTCAATTTGAGCTCATAATTTTAGTGCAGATTGGATCGAAATTTTAACTATATCCGATCCAATCCGTGTGCATCCCTAAATGATGGCATCCACCCAAGCTATATATACACATATATCAAATAACAAAATCATTTGCATAACAATATTTCACAGGCACATTATTGTTACAAATTTCATGTGCAAGAAATCAAATCTATCAATTTGAATGAACTAAACTTATTCCAACCTTAAGATTTCAAGAAATTTAAGTTACTCTTACTCTTTCTAACACAATTACAATATCCTAAGTCCCAACTAAAATCTTTTAAATCTAAATGAAATCGAATAGAGAAAAATGCATTAAAGATTCTTTAAAAATACATCTTTTGTCTTTGTCTCAATGTTCCTTAAAATGTGTATAAAGAAAAAAAATATGTTTTTGGCTAGTTTCTACATAATTTTCTTTTTGAAAGTAGTTTCACTACAAGAAATTCGCTCTTTATAGTCGAATATACTATTGGATTATATATATAAATTCGATGGTAATTAATATTACATTCGGATCCTGTCAAACTAAGAAATTATCAAATGAAACACCCTTATTACTAGAATGTCACACTTTCGACTGCGCCACTCTGATAGCAACGATATTACGACGACTTCCATATACTTAACAATAAAATAGGAGTCTTGAACTCGAAACCATGTCGCTGTTTTCTTTGAAAAACTAGAAATACTTTTTCTTTTGAAAAACATACATAGAAACAAATTACAGCACTTCATATAATAATAATAATAATAATAATAATAATAATAATAATAATAATAATAATAATAATAATAATAATAATAATAATAATAATAATAATAATAATAATAATAGTTCTTTATACCAGTAACTTACAAACATTACATGTCATTGCAATCATGACTTGATGCGTGAGCATCTTTTCTCTATTTTCTATTTATTTTACATACAAAATTATTGGGTTTTAATTTAATTCTAGTGTTTTAAACCTTTTTGGATGCTACTTTGAGTTGCTTTGGTGTTTTAATTATTTCAGATAAAGTTTGGATTGGTTTGGTAGAGTTTATGTGCAAGAAAAGGGAAGAGTTTGAAAGCAGCCAAGTTGGCGCTAAACGCGGACCTAGGCGTTTAGCACTAGCAACTCAGAAACGCGTGGAAGCCCTCTGCCCATTGGGGTGCTAAATGCCAAGCCTGGTGCTTAATGCCAGGAAGACAGAATCAAAAGAGGAGCTTCTGCCCACCAAGGAGCTAAACGCCGAATCTGCCATTTAGCGCCATTGAGTCGGATCACACTTTCACTAATAGAGCATCTTTAGTTGGATTTAGCTTTTAATTATTGTATTATCTTTTATTCTAGTTATTTTTATTTACAAACAAAATCTTTTAGGTTTAGAATTTACTATTTTATTTTAGTTTTAAATCAAATTAGGTTAGATATAAAAGCGAAAAGATTTAGTCCTTCAGGGGATCTTCTCTCTTTGGCACTTTCATATTTTCACATTTTCTGAACCCTAGTTTTTTCTCTGAGTTATGAGCCACTAAACCTCATTGGTTACGGTTAGGAGCTTTGTTTATTTCTATAGATTAAGACTATTATTATTCTAGTTTAATTAATGTATTGTTTCAGTTTCAAGGATTACTTTCATTCTTCATTTTATGAATCTGGGTATATCAGAAGAACAACACTTGTTCTACATGAATTCTTGTGATTCTTCGAAAAGTTATCTCACTTGAATATTAGCTTGAAAGTAAATTCCTTCTAAGCTGCTAATTACTTGGACTTAACAGGATACGTGAAATATAAACCTCTTATATTTGGGTAATTAGGGTTTTTGTGACCAATAAACTAGATTGAACCTAACCCTCTAATCTATATTAAGTGACCAAGGAATTGGCGGTTGATTAAGTTAGAGGACACTAAATGACTAAGAAATTAGGGTTTAGTCAATTACAGTTTGCCATGAAATAAATCTTGCATAATTGAAATAGTTAGTAAGAAAACTTAATCCAGAAGAATAAATAACTCCGAAACCTTAACTGCTTTCTAACATATATTTCACACCAATTCCACTATTTGCTATCTTACTCTCAGAGTTTCTGTTAATGCGATTTACAACTCTCAATACACCACTTTTTGCTTGCCTGACTAAGTGATTCATTCGACTATTGTTGCTCAGTTCATCAATCCTTGTAGGATCGACCCTCACTCACCTGAGGTATTACTTGGTACAACCCATTGCACTTGCCGGTTAGTTTGTGCTCTTGAAAATCCGCACCAAGTTTTTGGCGCTGTTGCCAGGGATTAACTGTGATTGACAACTAACCGTTGTCTGATTACTTAGATTATGCGTTCTTAGTTTTTACTTTTTATTTAATTTTATCCTTTAAATTTTTGAAATTTTGAGTTTTGTTTTAGTTAAAATTTTTCCTTAATTTCTGAAATTAAGTTTGGTGTCTCCCTTAGTAATTTTTATTTTATTGTTCCTGATTAATCTCCCTTTCATTTGTTTTCGAATTTAGTGACTTATCTTCTTTTTTTATTTTCGAAATTTTTAGTGTTATTTGTTTAGTTTATTTTAGTTTATCTTATTTTATACAGGATACCTCACTAGAAATTCTCTACACTCTAACGTAGAGATTCCCACCTTCTCTTTATTTTATGTTTATGAGCAGGAACAGGAATAAAGAACCTCTTTTAGATTTTGATCCCGAGATTGAAAGGACCTTGAGGCGGCGTTTACAACAAGCTAGAGCTTATAAAGCCGATGAAAACCTCAGGGATAATTTTGAGAAAGAAGTTGAAGAGTCCACTATGGAGCTCAACAACAACAACAATACAGTTAATGCCAATGTTGTTAATCCTCTTCCTAATATGCCTGCACAACTTAGGAGAACACTCGGCTCTTATATTGCTCCTAGCCTGAATTTCTATGGGAATAGCATTGTTGTACCCTCTGTTGCTGCAAACAACTTTGAGATAAAGTCTCAGTTGATCTCTCTGGTGTATGTAGCAGAATTGCCAATTTCATGGACTTCCACAAGAAGACCCAAACTTGTTTATTTCTAATTTCCTGCAGATCTGTGACAGTGTGAAGACTAACAGAGTCCATGCTGATGTCTATAAGCTACTTTTCTTCCCATTTTCTGTACGGGACAGAGCTAAACAGTTGCTTGACACTCACATCAAGGAGAGCTTGGACACCTGGGATAAGATAGTCAACAGGTTTTTGACCAAGTTCTTTCGACCTTAGAAGCTGATTAAGTTGAGGACGGACATTCAGACCTTCAGGCAGAGAGAGGGAGAGTCTCTCTATCAAGCCTGGGAAAGGTAAAAGTTGATGCTTAGGAAGTGTCTTTCTGATATGTTCTCTTACTGGATTCAATTGCAGATATTCTATGATGGAGTCTCTGAGACCACCAAGATGTTTCTGGATAATTCTGCAGGAGGGTCACTCCATATGAAAAAGACCCCTGATGAAGCTATGAAGTTGATTGAGATGGTTGCTAACAACCAATATTTATACTCTTCTGAGAGGACATCCATGAAGAAAGAAGTCATGGAGTTGGATAGCTTGGATGCTATTCTTGCCTAAAACAAGGCTATGTCTCAATAAATTAATGCTATTACACAACACTTGAGTGTAATGCAATTCTCAGCCGTCAGTACTCAAGACACTTCTTATGATATGAGTGGTGGCTTCCCTCAAGGTGAGACTTATGATTATGGCCAATTTACTCCTGAGCAGGTTAATTTCATGGGCAACTCCTCCAGAAATCCCAATAATGATCTCTATTCTAAGACATTTGATCAGGGATGGAGGAATTATCCCAACTTTGGGTGGAGGGACCAATCTCCGAGGCAACCGAACTTTAAAAATTCTCATGGAGGTTTTAGTCAGAATAATTTTAACAACCGTTAGTTTCAAGCCTCTTAGCCACAACAAGTGCCCTCTCAGCCTCAGAATACTCCTGACTTAGCTTCTATAGTTGCAGAACTCTCTAAGAACACTCAGAGTTTCATGTAGAAGACCAGGGCTTCACTTTGGAACTTGGAGATACAAGTAAGTCAGTTGAGCAAGCAAGTACCTGAGAGGCCTCCTAACACTCTTTCTAGTGACACAGTGCCTAATCTAAGAGAAGAGTGCAAAGCTATCACATTGGTAAGTGAATAAGTGACAGAGGAGGAAGTGCAAGTTGAAGATAAGACTGAGGGTACCATAGCACGCACCCCACCCAAAGCATCTGAGTACAAGTCGAAGATGCCATACCCTCAGAAGCTCCAAAAAGAGATCAAGGACAAGCATTTCTCACAGTTCTTGAAAGTTTTCAGAAAGTTATAAATCAATATTCCTTTTGCTGAGGTTCTGGAGCAAATATCTCTCTATGTCAAGTTCATGAAAGGCTTACTCTCTAAGAAGAATACTGATGAGCGGATAATTTGTATGCTTTTTGGCATTGTTTTTAGTATGTTTTTAGTATAATCTAGTTAGTTTTTAGTATATTTTTATTAGTTTTTAGCTAAAATTCACTTTTCTGGACTTTACTATGAGTTTGTGTGTTTTTCTGTGATTTCAGGTATTTTCTGGCTGAAATTGAGGGTCCTGAGCAAAAATCTGATTCCGAGACCAAAAAGGACTGCAGATGCTGTTGGATTCTGACCTCCCTGCACTCGAAGCGGATTTTCTGGAGCTACAGAAGCCCAATTGGCGCGCTCTCAACGGCATTGGAAAGTAGACTTCCTGGGCTTTTCAGCAATATATGATAGTCCATACTTTGCCCGAGATTTGATGGCCCAAAACTGGCGCTCAAAGTCTCCCTCAGAAATTCCAGCGTTAAACGCCGGAACTGGCATAAAACTTGGAGTTAAACGCCCAAACTGGCATGAAAGCTGGCGTTTAACTCCAGAAAACGTCTCTACACATAAAAGCTTCATTGCTCAGCCCAAGCACACACCAAGTGGACCCAGAAGTGGATTTTTACGTCATTTACTCATTTCTGTACACCCTAGGCTACTAGTTTACTATTAATAGGATCTTTTGACATTGTATCTGGACCTTATGACCTCATGACACTTTTACACCTTTCTTTGTGTACTCTCCACGGCATGAGTCTCTAAAGCCCATGGTTGGGGGTGAGGAGCTCTGCTGTGTCTTGATGGATTAATGCAATTACTACTGTTTCTCATTCAATCATGCTTGCTTCCGTTCTAAGATAATACTTGTTCTTAATCCGGATGAATGTGATGATCCGTGACAATCATCATCATTCTCAACTATGAACGTGTGCTTGACAACCACCTCCGTTCTACCTTAGATTAAGTAGTTATCTCTTGGGTTCTTTAATCGGAATCTTCGTGGTATAAGCTAGACTGATGGCGGCATTCAAGAGAATCCGGAAGGTCTAAACCTTGTCTGTGGTATTCTGAGTAGGATTCAATGACTGAATGACTGTGACGTGCTTCAAACTCCTGAAGGCGGGGCGTTAGTGACAGACGCAAAAGAATCACTGGATTCTATTCCGGCCTGATTGAGAACCGACAGATGAATTCCGCTATGCTGTGACAGAGCATATGCAATCGCTTTCACTGAGAGGATGGGAGGTAGCCATTGACAACGGTGAAACCCTGCATACAGCTTGCCATGGAAGGAGACCTGCGTGTTTGAAGAAGAAGACAGTAGGAAAGCAGAGATTCAGAAGATGGAGCATCTCCAAACCTCAACCTATTCTCCTTTACTGCAAAACAAGTAACCATTTCATGTTCTTTTGCTTTTCACAATCAATCCTGATAATTTCTGATATCCTGACTAAGATTTACAAGATAACCATAGCTTGCTTCAAGCCGACAATCTCTGTGGGATCGACCCTTGCTCACGCAAGGTATTACTTGGACGACCCAGTACACTTGCTGGTTAGTTGTGCGGGATTGCAAAAGTGTGATTGCAATTTTGTGCACCAAGTTTTTGGCGCCGTTGCCGGGGATTGTTGAGTTTGGACAACTGACGGCTTATCTTGTTGCTTAGATTAGGACTGTTTTATTTTTGTTGGTTTAGAGTCTTTTAGTTGAGTCTAGTTTCATATTTTAAGTTTGGTGTCAATTGCATGCTTTTGTTTTTCTTTTAATTTTCGATTTTTGCATGTTTTAGTCCCTTTTTGATTCATAAAAATTCTAAGTTTGGTGTCCTCTTTGTGTTTTTTCCCTTAAAAAATTTTCGAAAAATTTGTGTTTGATTTTCTAAAAGTTTTAAGTTTGGTGTCTTTTTGTGTTTTTCTCTTTCCTCTTTTTTAAAAATCAAATCTTTTTCAAAAAAAATTTTTCAATCACATCTTTTTAATTGCTGTTTTCAAAATCTTTTTGATTAACTAATTGATTCAGTTCTCAATTTGCTTTGATCTTGTTTGCTTTTTGATTTTCGAATTTTTTTCAATTTTCTTTTGTTTTATTTTATTTTTCGTAAATTCAAAAAAAAAAAAAAAACAAAAATTTATCTCCTTGCAATCATCATCATTTCCCTTTTGTCCATTATGGACTTAAGTGGGATTAATCAGTCCAAAAGGACTCTGGGGTCATATGCTAACCCCATTACAGCTGCATATGGGAGTAGCATCTGTACACCTCCCATCAAAGCAAGCAGCTTTGAACTAAATCCTCAACTCATTATCATAGTGCAGCAAAACTGCCAGTATTCCGGTCTTCCACAGGAAGAACCTACTGAGTTTCTGGCACAGTTTTTACAAATTGCTGACACAGTACATGATAAAGAGGTAGATCAGGATGTCTACAGACTATTACTGTTTCCATTTGCTGTAAAAGATCAAGCTAAAAGGTGGTTGAATAACCAACCTACAGCAAGCATAAAGACATGGAAACAGTTGTCAGACAAATTCCTGAATCATTTTTACCCTCCAAAAAGGATGACACAGTTAAGGTTGGACATCCAAGGCTTTAAACAAGAGGATAATGAATCCCTTTATAATGCCTGGGAGAGGTATAGAGGTATGCTAAGGAAATGTCCCTCTGAAATGTTTTCAGAGTGGGTACAGTTAGACATTTTCTACTATGGGCTTACAGAAAAAGCTCAGATGTCTTTAGACCACTCAGCTGGTGGATCTATACACATGAGGAAGACAATTGAAGAAGCTCAAGAGCTCATAGACACTGTTGCTAGAAACCAATATTTGTACTCTAGCAATGAGTTCTCTCCAAAAGAGGAAGTCATGGCTGTAGTCACTGACCCTAGTCCTCAAGAACAGATAACTGAGCTTAATCAACAATTGCTCCTAATGACAGAACAGTTAGCAGACTTTAAAGAGATGCTCCATGAAACTAAAGTTGCTAACAAGAGCATAGAACTGCAGTTAAATCAAGCAAAACAGCAAATATCTAAACAGATAACAGAGGAATGTCAAGCAGTTCAATTGAGGAGTGGGAAGACCCTGAATAACACTGCTCAAAAGAGTAAAAAGCCAAACAAGGAACAATTGACAGAGGACAACCAAACCACTGTTCAAAATCCCTCTGAGGACAGTAAGAGCCCAGAGAGGAATGTTATTGGCGTTCAAACGCCAGAAAGGGAAGGAAAGCTGGCGTTAAACGCCCATTCCTTGCCCAGTTCTGGCGTTCAAACGCCAGAAAAGGGGGAAAAGCTGGCGTTAAACGCCCAATTTCCACCCAATCCTGGCGTTCAGACGCCTGGGGAGAATCAGACACCTGAGAGTGCTGACAGTAATCCCTCTAACAAGGCTTCTTCAACCACTTCTGTAAGGAATAAATCTGCAGCATCTAAGGTTGAAGAATATAAAGCCAAGATGCCTTATCCTCAAAAACTCCGCCAAGCGGAACAGGATAAGCAATTTGCCCGCTTTGCAGACTATCTAAGGACTCTTGAAATAAAGATTCCGTTTGCAGAGGCACTTGAGCAAATACCTTCTTATGCTAAGTTCATGAAAGAAATCTTAAGCCATAAGAAGGATTGGAGAGAAACTGAAAAAGTGTTTCTCACTGAAGAATGCAGTGCAGTCATATTAAAAAGCTTACCAGAAAAGCTTCAAGATCCAGGAAGCTTTATGATACCATGCACATTAGAAGGTGCCTGCACCAAGACAGCCCTATGTGATCTTGGAGCAAGCATCAATCTAATACCTGCATCCACTATCAGAAAGCTTGGGTTGACTGGAGAAGTCAAACCAACCCGGATATGCCTCCAACTTGCTGATGGCTCCATTAAATACCCATCAGGCATAATTGAGGACATGATTGTCAAAGTTGGGCCATTTGCCTTTCCAACTGACTTTGTGGTGCTGGAAATGGAGGAGCACAAAAGTGCAACTCTCATTCTAGGAAGACCTTTCCTAGCAACTGGACGAACTCTCATTGATGTACAGAAAGGGGAAGTCACCTTGAGAGTCAATGAGGATGAGTTCAAGTTGAATGCTGTAAAAGCTATGCAGCATCCAGATACACCAAATGACTGCATGGGCGCTGACATTATTGACTCTCTGGTAGAAGAGATCAATATGGCTGAGAGCCTAGGATCAGAGCTTGAGGACATCTTCAAAGATGCTCAACCTGATCAAGAAGAACTAGAGGAGGCAAAGGAATTTTCGAAAATTCCTCAGGAGGAGGATAAGCCTCCCAAGCCTGAACTCAAACCACTACCACCATCCCTGAAATATGCATTTCTGGGAGAGGGTGACACTTTTCCAGTGATTATAAGCTCTGCTTTAAATTCACAGGAAGAGGAAGCACTGATTCAAGTGCTAAGGACACACAAGACAGCTCTTGGGTGGTCCATAAGTGATCTTAAGGGTATTAGCCCAGCTAGATGCATGCACAAGATCCTATTGGAGGATAATGCCAAACCAGTGGTCCAACCACAGAGGAGGCTAAATCCTGCCATGAAGGAGGTGGTGCAGAAAGAGGTCACTAAATTACTAGAGGCTGGGATTATTTATCCTATTTCTGATAGCCCCTGGGTGAGCCCTGTCCAAGTTGTTCCCAAAAAGGGAGGCATGACAGTGGTTCATAATGAAAAAAATGAACTGGTTCCTACAAGGACAGTCACAGGGTGGCGCATGTGTATTGACTACAGAAGGCTCAATACAGCCACCAGAAAGGATCATTTTCCTTTACCATTCATAGACCAAATGCTAGAAAGACTAGCTGGCCATGATTACTACTGCTTTTTGGATGGCTATTCAGGCTACAACCAAATTGCAGTGGACCATCAGGACCAAGAGAAAACAGCATTCACTTGCCCTTCTGGCGTGTTTGCCTACAGAAGGATGCCTTTTGGTCTGTGCAATGCACCTGTAACCTTTCAGAGGTGCATGCTCTCTATCTTCTCAGATATGGTAGAGAAATTTCTGGAAGTCTTCATGGATGACTTTTCAGTATATGGAGACTCATTCAGCTCCTGTCTTAATCACCTAGCCCTTGTCCTGAAAAGGTGCCAAGAGACTAACCTGGTTTTAAACTGGGAGAAATGTCACTTTATGGTGACTGAAGGGATTGTCCTTGGGCACAAAATTTCAAGCAGGGGAATAGAGGTGGATAAGGCAAAGGTAGAGGTAATTGAAAAATTACCACCACCTGCCAATGTTAAAGCAATCAGAAGCTTTCTGGGGCATGCAGGATTCTACAGAAGGTTTATAAAGGATTTTTCAAAAATTGCAAAACCTCTGAGTAACCTGTTAGCTGCTGACACACCATTTGTGTTTGACACACAGTGTCTGCAAGCATTTGAGACCCTGAAAGCTAAGCTGGTCACAGCACCAGTCATCTCTGCACCAGATTGGACATTGCCATTTGAACTAATGTGTGATGCCAGTGACCATGCAATTGGTGCAGTGTTGGGACAGAGGCATAACAAGCTTCTGCACGTCATTTACTATGCCAGCCGTGTTCTAAATGACGCACAGAAGAACTACACAACCACAGAAAAAGAGTTACTTGCAGTGGTCTATGCCATTGGCAAGTTTAGATCCTATCTAGTGGGATCCAAAGTGATTGTGTACACTGACCATGCTGCTCTTAAATATCTACTCACAAAGCAGGATTCAAAACCCAGGCTCATCAGATGGGTGTTGCTTCTGCAAGAGTTTGATATAGAAATAAGAGACAGAAAAGGGACAGAGAACCAAGTAGCTGATCATCTGTCCCGAATAGAGCCAGTAGCTGGGGCGTCCCTCCCTTCTACTGAGATCTCTGAGACTTTCCCAGATGAGCAACTCTTTGCCATTCAGGAAGCTCCATGGTTTGTAGATATTGCAAATTTTAAAGCTGTGAGGTTCATTCCCAAGGAGTACAGCCACGTGCAGAGAAAGAAATTAATTTCAGATGCCAAGTACTACCTCTGGGATGAACCATATCTCTTTAAGAGATGTGCTGACGGAGTGATCCGCAGGTGTGTACCCAGAGAAGAAGCACAAAGGATCCTATGGCACTGCCATGGATCACCGTATGGAGGACATTTTGGAAGTGAGCGAACAGCCACTAAAGTCCTCCAATGTGGCTTCTACTGGCCTACTCTCTATAAAGATTCCCGAGAGTTTGTGCGTAACTGTGACAGTTGCCAAAGAGCTGGTAACCTGCCTCATGGATATGCCATGCCTCAACAAGGGATATTAGAGATAGAATTGTTTGATGTATGGGGAATTGACTTCATGGGGCCATTCCCACCATCATACTCAAACACTTACATTCTGGTGGCAGTGGACTATGTATCTAAGTGGGTAGAAGCAATTGCTACACCCACTAATGATACAAAGACCGTACTGAAATTCCTCCAGAAAAACATTTTCAGCAGGTTTGGAGTACCCAGAGTGCTAATCAGTGACGGGGGCACTCATTTCTGCAATAAACAGCTACACCTTGCTATGGTTAGATATGGAATTAGCCACAAAGTGGCAACTCCGTATCATCCACAGACAAATGGGCAAGCTGAGGTCTCTAACAGAGAACTAAAGAGAATCCTAGAACGGACTGTGATAGCCCGGAGAAAGGATTGGGCAAAGAGCTTGGATGATGCTCTGTGGGCATACAGAACAGCATTCAAGACTCCTATAGGAACCTCCCCATACCAACTGGTGTATGGGAAGGCCTGTCATTTGCCTGTGGAACTGGAACATAAAGCCTACTGGGCAACCAGATTCCTAAACATGGATGCACAGTTAGCTGGTGAAAAAAGACTGCTCCAGCTAAATGAGCTAGAGGAGTTCAGACTCAATGCCTTTGAAAATTCAAAAATCTATAAGGAAAAGGCAAAGAAATGGCATGACAAGAAGTTGTCAACCAGAGTCTTTGAGCCAGGACAAAAAGTTCTGCTCTTCAAATCTAGGCTCAGACTGTTTCCAGGAAAACTCAAATCCCGGTGGAAGGGTCCGTATGTGATTACAGGAGTGTCACCATATGGATATGTTAAGCTCCAGGATATTGATTCTGACAAGAAGTTCATTGTTAATGGACAGAGAATCAAGCATTATCTTGAAGGAAATTTTGAGCAGGAATGCTCAAAACTAAGACTTGAGTAATTCTCAGTGAAGGTCCAGCTAAAGACAGTAAAGAAGCGCTTGCTGGGAGGCAACCCAGTCATTAGGAGGTTGTATGAATTGTTCTTACAGAGGCAAGTATCAAAAATGAAGGAATTCACAGAGTTACAGAAGGATTCAGCTCAAAAAGCAGAGAAAATGAGCTTACTGGCAAAAAAATGCCAGTAAGGGGCATTTTGGGCGTTAAACGCCAGAATGGGTACCATTCTGGGCGTTTAACGCCAGGAATGGTGCCATTTTGGGCGTTAAACGCCAGAATGGGCACCATTCTGGGCGTTTAACGCCAGGTGTGCAGCATCCTGGGCGTTTTGAAAAACGCCCAGTGATAAAGGCTTTCTGGCGTTTAACGCCAGCCAGGGCACCTGGCTGGGCGTTAAACGCCCAAAAGGGGTAGCAAATGGGCGTTAAACGCCAGAATGGGTGCCATTCTGGGCGTTTAACGCCAGAAAGGTGGGGGGACCACATTTTTGTTTTCAACTCAAATTTTTTCAAACTTTCCTCTTTTCACCCATACTCTTCTACATAAATGCACTTCAACCTTTCATCATTCACTTTCAAATCTTCACAAATCAAAACCATTCTTCAAATCCATTTCAAATTAATCCCAAATCTTCTTCAAAAACTTACCCGTTTCTCAATTTCTTTCCATATCTTCTCAAATCTCCTTTCAAATCTCTCTTTTTTTTTTTCGAGAAAACTCTCCCCCTCACCTTATAAATTCGTGTTTGGCTTCCTCTTTCCACCACACCATTCGAATTTCCTCTTCCTCTCTCTCTCTCTTCTCTTCTTTCTTCTCTTTTTGCTTGAGGACAAGCAAAACCTCTAAGTTTGGTGTGCTTTTCCGTGATCACTAAGCCAAGATTCATCAAGATCATGGCTCCTAAGGGAAAACAAACCAACTCAAGAGGAAAGAAAGAGACTAATCCAAAGAATCTTTGGAATCAAGAGAAGTTCTTAACCAAAGAACATGAAGACCATTATCACAAAATAATGGGTCTGAGGTCAGTGATCCCGGAAGTTAAATTTGATCTGAAAGAAGATGAATATCCGGAGATCCAAGAGCAAATTCGAAACAGAGGATGGGAAGTTCTGACCAATCCTGAAATAAAGGTTGGAAGGAACATGGTTCAGGAATTCTACTCTAATCTGTGGCTAACAGATAAGCAGAGAATGACTGGAACTGCTTACCATACCTACAGAACCATGGTCAGAGGGAAAGTTATGTACTTCCATCTGGACAAAATAAGAGAGATCTTCAAACTACCTCAACTGCAAGATGATCCTGACTCCTTCAATAGGAGGATGGTGAGAGTAGATAAAGGGTTGGATCAAGTTCTAGAGGACATATGCCTCCCTGGGACTAAGTGGATAACCAATTCAAAGGGTGTCCCAAACCAACTCAAGAGGGGAGACCTCAAGCCAATTGCAAGAGGGTGGCTAGACTTTATTGGGCGTTCCATATTGCCCACTAGCAACCGTTCTGAGGTCACCATCAAGAGGGCAGTGATGATTCATTGCATTATGCTTGGAAAAGAAGTGGAGGTCCATCATGTGATTGCTTGTGAGATCTATACAATTGCAAATAAGAATTCCACTGTAACCAAATTGGCTTATCCAAGCTTGATCTCCTTGCTCTGTAAAGAGGCTGGGGTGAAGATGGGAGTAGATGAGTTCATACCCATTGAACACCCAATCACCAAGAAGTCAATGGAAGGACAAGGGGCGTGAACTCCAAGAAACGCCAGAAGTTCTCCGCTCAAGCTGAGGGAGCATCCACTTCTCAAAATCAAGGTTGTTGAGTCCTAACTCTGTGAAAACCTCTATCATTAGGAGCCTATGTTTGCGTTTTTCTTTCCTTTGTTTTGTTTTTATTTTTCGTTTTTTTTTAGTTTCATTTTATATCTATTTTTTTTTGAGTCTTGTTTTAGTTCATAATTAATAAAATTGAAATTTTATGCCTTAAAGATATGAATGTCCTATGAATCCATCACCTCTCTTAAATGAAAAATGCTTTAATCACAAAAGAACAAGAAGTACAGGATTTCGAAATTTATCATTGAAACTAGTTGAATTAGTTTGATGTGGTGACAATTCTTTTTGTTTTCTGAATGAATGCTTGAACAGTGCATATGTCTCTTGAATTTGTTGTTTTGAGAATGTTAAAATTGTTGGCTCTTGAAAGAATGAGGAAAAAGAGAACTGTTATTGAGGATCTAAAATCATTAGACTGATTCTTGAAGCAAGAAAAAGCAGTGGATACAAAAAAAAAAATTTCGGAAAAAAAAAAGAAAAGAAAAGAGAAGAAGAAAAGAAAAAGAAAAAGAAAGAAATAAAGTTGTGATCCAAGGCAACAAGAGTGTGCTTAAGAACCTTGGACACCTCTAATTGGGGACTTTAGCAAAGCTGAGTCACAATCTGAAAAGGTTCACCCAATTATGTGTCTGTGGCATGAATGTATCCGGTGGTAATACTGGAAGACAGAGTGCTTTGGGCCACAGCCAAGACTCATACATTAGCTATGTTCAAGAATCATTATGCTCAACTAAGAGAATCAATAACACTATCTGAGTTCTGAGTTCTTATAGATGCCAATCATTCTGAACCTCAAAGGATAGAGTGAGATGCCAAAACTGTTCGGAGGCAAAAAGCTACTAGTCCCGCTCATCTAATTGGAGCTATGTTTCCTTGATATTTTGGAGTCTATAGTATATTCTCTTCTTTTTATCCTATTTTGATTTTCAGTTGCTTGGGGACAAGCAACAATTTAAGTTTGGTGTTGTGATGAGCGGATAATTTGTATGCTTTTTGGCATTGTTTTTAGTATGTTTTTAGTATAATCTAGTTAGTTTTTAGTATATTTTTATTAGTTTTTAGCTAAAATTCACTTTTCTGGACTTTACTATGAGTTTGTGTGTTTTTCTGTGATTTCAGGTATTTTCTGGCTGAAATTGAGGGTCCTGAGCAAAAATCTGATTCCGAGACCAAAAAGGACTGCAGATGCTGTTGGATTCTGACCTCCCTGCACTCGAAGCGGATTTTCTGGAGCTACAGAAGCCCAATTGGCGCGCTCTCAACGGCATTAGAAAGTAGACTTCCTGGGCTCTCCAGCAATATATGATAGTCCATACTTTGCCCGAGATTTGATGGCCCAAACCGGCGCTCAAAGTCTCCCTCAGAAATTCCAGCGTTAAACGCCGGAACTGGCATAAAACTTGGAGTTAAACGCCCAAACTGGCATGAAAGCTGGCGTTTAACTCCAGAAAACGTCTCTACACATAAAAGCTTCATTGCTCAGCCCAAGCACACACCAAGTGGACATAGAAGTGGATTTTTACGTCATTTACTCATTTCTGTACACCCTAGGCTACTAGTTTACTATTAATAGGATCTTTTGACATTGTATCTGGACCTTATGACCTCATGACACTTTTACACCTTTCTTTGTGTACTCTCCACGGCATGAGTCTCTAAACCCCATGGTTGGGGGTGAGGAGCTCTGCTGTGTCTTGATGGATTAATGCAATTACTACTGTTTCTCATTCAATCATGCTTGCTTCCATTCTAAGATAATACTTGTTCTTAATCCGGATGAATGTGATGATCCGTGACAATCATCATCATTCTCAACTATGAACGTGTGCTTGACAACCACCTCCGTTCTACCTTAGATTAAGTAGTTATCTCTTGGGTTCTTTAATCGGAATCTTCGTGGTATAAGCTAGACTGATGGCGGCATTCAAGAGAATCCGGAAGGTCTAAACCTTGTCTGTGGTATTCTGAGTAGGATTCAATGACTGAATGACTGTGACGTGCTTCAAACGCCTGAAGGCGGGGCGTTAGTGACAGACGCAAAAGAATCACTAGATTCTATTCCGGCCTGATTGAGAACCGACAGATGAATTCCGCTATGCTGTGACAGAGCATATGCAATCGCTTTCACTGAGAGGATGGGAGGTAGCCATTGACAACGGTGAAACCCTGCATACAGCTTGCCATGGAAGGAGACCTGCGTGTTTGAAGAAGAAGACAGTAGGAAAGCAGAGATTCAGAAGATGGAGCATCTCCAAACCTCAACCTATTCTCCTTTACTGCAAAACAAGTAACCATTTCATGTTCTTTTGCTTTTCACAATCAATCCTGATAATTTCTGATATCCTGACTAAGATTTACAAGATAACCATAGCTTGCTTCAAGCCGACAATCTCTGTGGGATCGACCCTTGCTCACGCAAGGTATTACTTGGACGACCCAGTACACTTGCTGGTTAGTTGTGCGGGATTGCAAAAGTGTGATTGCAATTTCGTGCACCAAATACCTTAAAAGGAGATAAAACAGTGGTCCTGACCAAGGAATGTAGTGCAATAATTTAGAGCAAATTACCAAGAAAGATGCCAAATCAAGGGAGCTTTCATATCCCATGCACTATTGGGAGCATAACCTTTGACAAAGCCCTATGTGATCTTAGTGCAAGTATCAATTTAATGCCCTAGTCTGTGATGAAAAAGCTACAAATCCAAGATGCACAACCAACAAGGATAGCATTATAAATGGCAGATAAATCTCTGAAACATGCACATGGAATAGTGGAGAATGTCTTGGTCAAGGTGGGAAAATTCTCTTCCTCCCAGCAGATTTCGTGATCCTTAACATGGGAGAGGATGAAAATGACTCTATAATCTTAGGAAGACCATTCCTTGCCACTAGGAGAGCTCTGATCCATGTGAAAAAAATGAATTTGTTCTGAGGATGCATGAAGATTATTTGGTCTTCAAGATTTTTAGACCCATACAACACTTAGGTGAAGGAGGCGCTTGCATGAAGAGTGAAGCAGAGTTTATAGCTCAATCCTCTTTTGGTGGGAACCAATACAATTCCTCCTAACATCAAACCTAAGTTTGGTATTGGGTGTGCGTCATTGATGAGTCCATATTTAATGATATATTTTGACTCAATTTGGATGGATTCTAGTACATAAACTCACACTTAAGCACCCAAATAGCATACTTTTGTGTTTTGCCCCTAACTTGGACTTAAATATGAAAACATGCAATTTTATGCTTGAAATGAGCAATTTAATTCCACTTTTATTCCATTTGATGCCATGGGCATGTTTGTTGAGTAATTTCAGGTCATAGAGGCAAGAATGGATAGTCAAAAGTGGAAGAAAGCATGTACAAGGGAGAACAAATGAAGAAAACAAGGAAAAGCACACAAAGCAAAGTGTGCGTGCTGGTGCATGAAATTGTTATCCCCTAGCATGGCTCCAAAAACTTGGTGCACAATACCATGATTCACACATCTCTTCACAACTTCGCACAGCTGACCAGCAAGTGCACTGAGTCGTCCAAGTAATACCTTACGTGAGTAAGGGTCGATCCCACAGAGATTGTTGGTTTGAAGTAAGCTATGGTCATCTTGTAAATCTCAGTCGGGCAGATTCAAATGGCTATGGAGTTTTGATAATTAAAAGATAAATAAAACATAAAATAAGATAGAGATACTTATGTAATTCATTGGTGGGAATTTCAGATAAGCGTATGGAGATACTTTGTTCCTTTTGAATCTCTGCTTTCCTACTGCCTTCATCCAATCATTCATACTCCTTTCTATGGCAAGCTATATGTTGGGAGATCACCGTTGTCAATGGCTACCGTCCGTCCTCTTAGTGAAAATGGTCCTCTATGGTTTCTGCACGGCTAATCAACTATCGGATTTCTCGTCTCGGATGAAAAATACCAGGCACAGCTACCACATGGTTAATCATCTGTCGGTTCTCACTTGTGTTGGAATAGGATCTTGTGATCTTTTTGCGTCTGTCACTACGCCCAACAGTCATGAGTTTGAAGCTCGTCACAGTCATCCCATCCCAGATCCTACTCGGAATACCACAGACAAGGTTTAGACTTTTCGGATCTCAAGAATGCTGCCAATTGATTCTAGCTTATACCACGAAGATTCTAATCTCAGATTCAGATGCTCTGTTGTCAGGAGAGACGATGTGAATCATTGATGAGAGATCCAACAGATATGCATTCAAGCTTGTTTTCAGGTAGAATAGAAGTGGTTGTCAGTCACGCGTTCATAAGTGAGAATGGTGATGAGTGTCATATAATCATCACATTCATCATGTTCTTGTGTGCGAATGAATATCTTAGAACAAGAATAAGCATGGATTGAATAGAAAAACAATAGTACTTTGCATTAATACTCGAGGAATAGCAGAGCTCCACACCTTAATCTATGGTGTGTAGAAACTCCACCGTTGAAAATACATCAGTGATGAAGGTCCAGGCATGGCCGAATGGCCAGCCTCCATAAAGGTCTAAGACAGCATAAAAACTGATCAAAGATTGATCCGAAGATACCTAATACAATAGTAAAAGGTCATATTTATACTAGACTAGTTGCTAGGGTTTATAGAAATAAGTAAATGATGCAGAAATCTACTTTTGGGCCCACTTGGTGTGTGCTTAGGCTGAGCATTGAAGATTTCATGTGTAGAGACTTTTTTTGGAGTTAAATGCCAGCTCTGGTGCCAATTTGGGCATTTAACTCTAGCTTTTATGCCAGTTCTGGTGTTTAACGCCAGAATAGAGTTGAAGGTTGGCGTTCAAACGCCAGTTTGTGTCGTCAAAACTCAGAAAAAGTATGGACTATTATATATTGCTGGAAAGCCCAGGATGTCTAACTTCCAGTGCAATTGAGAGCATGCTGATTGGGCTTTGGTAGCTCCAGAAAATCTATTTTGAGTACAGGGAGGTTAGAATCCAACAGCATCTGCAGTCATTTTTCAGCCTCTGAATAAGATTTTTGCTCAGGTCCCTCAATTTCAGCCAGAAAATACCTGAAATAACAGAAAAACACACAAACACATAGTAAAGTCCAGAAGTGTGAATTTTGCATAAAAACTAATAAAAATATAATAAAAACTAATCAAAACATACTAAAAACTACTTAAAAACAATGCCAAAAAGCGTATAAATTATCCGTTCATCACAAAACCAAACTTAAATTGTTGCTTGTCCCCAAGCAACTACACAATAGGATAAAAAGAAGAGAATATACTATAAACTCCAAAATATCAATGAAACTTAGCTCCAATTAGATGAGCGGGACTAGTAGCTTTTTGCTTCTGAACAGTTTTGGCATCTCACTTTATCCTTTGAAGCTCAGAATGATTGGCATCTATAGAAACTTAGAATTCAGATAGTGTTATTGATTCTCCTAGTTTAGTGTGTTGATTCTTGAACACAGTTACTTTTGAGTTGTGGCTTTAGTTCAAAATTGTTTGCATTGACATTAGGAGTAAGAATGCTACTTCCACAGTGTCTAGCATTTGCAAATGTGTATGAAGCCAGGACTCTTCTTTGTTGTTGGTTATTGTTGGCCCCTCCTCCTGGTTGATTGAGATTTGATGGATCTCCTTCCATTTCTTGGAATTCTTCCTCAGATTCTTCCTCTCCAATAACGTTCTTCCCCCTTTCAGCTCTTCTTATTCTTCGAAGAGTTCTTTGGTCAATTTCAGAGAGGACAGGGGAAGATCTTCCTGTACCTGACATACAAACACACAACAATAAACACACAGATCCAGAAAACCAATGAAACTTCAATCTATAGCTAGAATGAAGTTTTAGTTAGTTTAAGCAAAAATTCAAACAGTTAGTGTGTTAGTCAAAATTAAAACAACAGAAAAGAAAAAAAATTGCTTGATCTAGATCTCCACTTCACTTAATCATTGTCAATCTATTTCAATCCCCGGCAACGGCGCCAAAAACTTGATGTGTGGAAAACGATCCAACAAAAAACTCACCGGCAAGTGTACCGGGTCGCTTCAAGTAATAAAAACTCACGGGAGTGAGGTCGATCCCACAGGGATTGAAGGATTGAGCAATTTTAGTTTAGTGGTTGATTTAGTCAAGCGAATCAAGTATTGGTTGAGTGATTTATCTTTAACAGAAACTAAATTACTTGGAATGTAAAGGGAGAGGGGAGAATTGCAGTAAATTAAAGGGCAGGAAAGTAAAAGAAGCTGAATCTTAAAGAACAAGAAATTAAATGACTGAAACTTAAAGTGCAAGAAATGTAAATTGCAGTAACTTAAAGTGCAAGAAATATAAATTGCTTGAATGGAAAAGGGATTTAAGGATTGGGAACTCAGAATTTCAGCAAGAGAAAGTAAGTTGCAGCAATTAATAAAGCAGAAGAGGACTTGGAAGTAACTAAAAGTCAAACAGAAATTGAAATTAAAGTGCAGCAGGGTTCACAGAAGAACCAAAAAGGAAAATGGGATCTCAGGACTCAAGAGACTACATAGCAAAGTCTAGATCTCAATTGCCTTCCCAGATCCAAGTCCACAAAGCAATTAACAAGAAATTGAAGAAGAAGCAGTAAAGGAAATTGAAATTAAACTCAATTGTGCAGAAAAGTAATTAAAGAGATTTTGAAT
Organism: Arachis hypogaea; assembly: GCF_003086295.3. NCBI lineage: Eukaryota > Viridiplantae > Streptophyta > Magnoliopsida > Fabales > Fabaceae > Arachis > Arachis hypogaea. The sequence goes on from NC_092045.1 coordinate 55,314,803, forward strand.
GGAGATTGAGACAGAATTTCCTCAATTCTTCACACCCAAAACTCAAACAAGAAAAGTAAAAATGCCCAAGAAAGAACAAGGAAGAAGAGAGATCAATTCTCCTCCCTAATTCTCTGAAATATCAGTGAAGTCTCTAAGAGAAAGTTTAAAAGCTCAAAATGAAAGTAAAGGTTCAAAGGAAAATTCCAAGTTCAAAAGTAAAGGAAAAGGTCCTAATTACATCAAACTAGCTCCTATTTATACACTTTCTATTCTTGGATCTTGGGATTTGGATGGGCTTTTGATTTGGTGAAGAAATGAATTAAATTGGATTTTTAATTCAATTTTTGGCCCATGAAAGATTGCTTCCAGGAGGCTGCCCTACCCTTGTGGAGGGCAGGGCAGGATTTGGCGCGTGCGGCTATGGTGCGGGCGTGGCGTGCGAGCTTGGTGCGCAGGATGCTGCCCTGCCCTCGCGGAGGGCAGGGCAGAAAAGTTTGGTGCGCCAGATTGGTGCCTTGGTGCGCTGCTGGTGCTGCCGAATGATGTTTTGGTGCGCCAGATTGGTGCGCTGGCCGTGCCACAACAAAATCCTGCCCTGCCCTCGCGGAGGGCAGGGCAGTGTTTCCAAATTGAAGTCCCGCGTTCGAGACATGGCAGAAACACACGCTACTCATTTTCCTTGGCTTTCTTGGCACCATAATGAAGCCTAGTTCCTTGCTTCCTCATTGTCCCGTGTTCAACTCTTGTGGCAAGCATTGGTAGGCATTTTCCTTTGATTTATTTTTCATGAAGGCCCGATACTGCCCTTGAGGAGGGCAGGGCAATGTTTTGATCTTCTTGATTTCAAGGCACAGATTTGTGCTCTGCCCTTGTTGTCGGCAGGGCAGAGTTGCCTTTTAAGCTTTGTTCCCTTATGTTGCCCTCCTAGAGGGCAGTGTGCCCTTGTGGAGGGCAATGCTTGCTTCCTCCATTATGCGCCACGCCTTTTTCTCCTTGGGCCACACTTCCTTAAGCCACGCTTTCCTCTTTTCTTCTTTTCTTCACCTACATTAAACCAAAACAACCTCTCCAAGTATCACTAAATTCACAAGGCTTATAAATCAATTAAAAATCAATTAAATTTAGCTTAAAACTCATGAATTAACATTAATTTCATGGTGGTTGTTTGATTTAAAGAAGTTATGCATTTTCACTCCAAATCACTTACTTAGGATGCAAGAAAGTGCATAAAGACTAATAAAACAAGTGAAATTAGCTTGAAAAATGGGTATATGATGACTTGTCGTCACAACACCAAACTTAAATCTTGCTTGTCCCTAAGCAAGCATCAAAATTAAGAGCAATTGAAATGAATTAAGAAAAGAACACATATCCTTATTAGGCATATAGCAGAACTTGATTTATGGGATCTTTATGCAGACAATGATAACTCAATTATTGTTGCTGTTGCATAATATACATCTGTCCTCAAAGGCTTGCTAAACTTGCTGTTATAAGACTCACTTTTTAATTAATCCCTTGCTAACTTTTCTTGGCTTTTAATGCTTAACAAGCTTATTATTCTTTTGGAGGTTTGGTGTCAAATGTTGCAGTGGTAGCCTTTGGCTTTATTTTTTCTTTTACTCAACATCTTTCCACCACAGACACATGGCTCACTATTTCTTCCTAGGATCATTGATGCCCAGCATCTCTTTGGATAACTAATGTTTTGTATCTAAGTTGCTCTTTATTGTGGACTTTCAATTGGCCATCCCAAATCAGTTGATCTAAGTGACCGGGTTTAAAATACCCCTTAGAATTTACTTATCCAAGCATATCTTAGTACAAGAACACCACAGGCATATGTCCTAGGGTCCAAGCTATTGGTGTCCAACCCTTATTTTTTTATTTTTCTTGCCACTTAGACTTTTTCTTCTTCCTTTTCTTTCTGTTTTTGTTCCCAAGGGCTTTTTCTGTATTGATAAGAATCTTTACAACAGCAAGCTAACTCACACTTGAATGAGAATGATATTATGCAACAATTATTTCATGAGTTATGCATTTAATCAAACACATATGCCACCATTAACTTCCATTCTTACTTATGCAACATTGGATATTTCACTTTTCAATTCAAACAATTCTCTTTTATTCAAGCATGTGGGAAACAAAACAAAATTTAGCTAAGTGATGGATAACAAGCATTATGCAGATTTAGCATTCTTAACAAACAATTTCACTTGCAACTAGATAAACACTTTAGCAAGACATACAATGGTTTCCAGATTCAAAACATTTCACAGCAGCAAGGATTAAGTTTAGATACAACCTTCGAAGTGCAGCCCTTTGATTCTTCCTTCTGTTGTGTTCTCTTTGAGTTATGATGCATAATATCTTCAATTGTTCATAATTCTCAAAGTTGCTTGCTTCTCAAGCCCTTAATTGTATGGTTAGTATGCACAAGCTGAGTGTGGTTCCTGGATTTATTTTAGTGTGGGAACACCAAACTTAATTGTTTGCCACTGCCTCTTATGCAACAATTTAACCATATGTGAAACCTTGTGTCCTTGCTAAAGGTTAATGAAAATTAAAGCTAGAAAGCAATTAAACAATTGAATAATGTGTTTGGTTGCTTGGAGCTAGCATCATGCAGGAGGTGAGAATGTGTTTTTAAATGATATTTTTGGTGGAACACCAAACTTAGAATCTTTCATTCTTCCCTCAAATTGTTTTGGTGTGCAACACCAAACTTAGCTCCTTGCAATCCATACCAATTATTCAACATTTTTATTGAAAAATTTATGAAAGAAAACTACCTCAGGTTGGGTTGCCTCCCAACAAGCACTCTTTTATTGTCACTAGCTTGACATAGAACTCCCTTTAGGGTGGTTGATGTTGGTGATGTCTCAACTTGTCACCTCTCACTGTAAGCTTTCTCTGTGTGCCTTGATGCTCAATTTCCATATGCACAAGAGAAAGTACTTGGTTGACAGTGTAATAATCTTCTGTTCCCAGCTGTTGATACACTAATTGCACCTTATCACCTTTGAAAAATCCTTCAGTTGGGATTTTCTTGTTCTTCCACCCTTTGTGAGCTTTATTCTTACTCTTCATCTTTTTCTTTCTTGTTGATCTTTCTTCCTTGACAGTGACTTGGGTTGTGATACCTTCCTTCTTGTTTATCATCCCAGCTTCTCTTTGAATTCCTTTTTCTTCTTGCACCTGCTTATTTTTCTGTTCTACTGCCTTGTTGGTTGCTTGCTTAGGGAGGAAGTCACTACTTGTCTTGCTTGTTTCTTCATTCCTTTTGTAATTCTGGAAAGACCTTCAAGGTGATGCTCTCCTCATGCATCCTGAGGGTTAGCTCTCCCTGTTCTATATCTACAATGGCTCTAGCAGTGGCCAAAAATGGTCGGCCAAGTATTATGGAGTCATTTCTATTTTCTGATGAATCCAGGATCACAAAATCTGCCGGATAGATGAACTTGTCAACCTTAACTAAAAGGTTCTCAATCAACCCTTTAGGATAAACCACTGATTGGTCTACCAATTCCAAGGACATCTGTATTGGTTTCACCTCTCCTATGCCAAGCTTTCTCACTAAAGAAGATGGAATTATATTTATGCTTGCTCCTAAGTCACACATCCCCTTGTTGATGACTAAGCTTCTAATTGTGCATGGTAGGAAGAAACCTCCAGGATCTTCAAGCTTGGGAGGAAGTCCTTTTCTGATTAATGCACTGCATTCTTCACTAAGCATTACAGTCTCCTTCTCATTCCAACTTCTCTTCTTGTTGATGAGTTCCTTTAAAAACTTGGCATATAGAGGCATTTGCTCCAATGCCTCAGCCAAAGGTATGTTGATTTCCAGTTTCTTGAAAGTTTCAAGAAATTTGTGGAAATGTTGATCTTTTGTCTCTTTGTGGAATCTTTGAGGATATGGTAGTAGTGGTGTTGAGCTCTTCTCCACTTGATGTTGTCTTGGATTTGGTTCTTCCATGATCTGCTTTCCCTTTTTTAGACTCTGTGATCTATCTTCTTTTTCTTGAGGTTGATTCTGAGGTTGATTGCTTACTGTTGCATTTTCATCATTGGCTACCTCTTTTCCAACCTGTTTCTCGTCACTCTCTTTAGGCTTCTTGGTGGCTTCTTCATCTTTCAGCAGTATTTTTCCACTCCTCAACTGTATTGCCTTGCATTCCTCTTTTGGGTTAGGAATGGTGTCACTTGGTAGTGAGCTTGATGGTTTTTCAACAGAAATTTGTTTGGAGATTTGCCCAATCTGTCTCTCTAAGTTCTTCATGGACGCTTCTTGGTTCTTTGTTGTCAATTCTTGGTTCTTCATCATTTTCTCCATGAGCATCTCTAGATTAGTGATCCTCTGAGAGTCTTGTGAGATTGGTTGGTTTTGGGGTGTTGATGGATGATGATAGGTGTTTTGATTTGTTGGGTGGTTATTGGGTGGATAATGGTTAGAGTTGGGATAAGTGTTTTGTGGTTTTCTGTATGTATTTTGGTTAGTGTTTGGCTGGGGGTTGTGGTTTGTGCTTTTCCAATTGTTTTGTGTTGAGTTCCTTTGCCATGGCTGTTGGCTTTGATTGTGGTTGTCTCCCCATCTGAGATTGGGATGGTTCTTCCAAGAAGGATTGTAAGTATCTCCATAGACTTCATTAGTTTCAGGATTTTGGTTGTGCATGTATTGGACTTGCTCTTGCTGTTGCTCCTCTTGAATTTCTTCATTTTGCCCCCAAGTAGTTGATGGTTGGCTTGTGGCACTTACTGATGCAACTTGCAAGCCATCAATCCTTTTGGCCATTTGCTCAAACTGTTGTTGAATCTGCTGCTGCATTATCTTGTTCTGAGCTAGAATTGAATCCACTCCTTCCAACCCCATTACTCCCCTTCTTTGTGATGGTTGGCGTTGTCTTTGATGAGCAAAGAAATATTGGTTGTTAGCCACCATATCAATGAGGTTTTGAGCTTCCTATGTAGTTTTCATGAGTTGTAAAGAGCCTCCAGCTGAATGATCAAGTGCTTCTTGAGCCTTAAGAGTGAGTCCCTCATAGAAGTTCTGCAGCTTGTCCCACTCAGTGAACATCTCTGGTGGACATTTCCTCAATAGTGCCTTATATCTTTCCCATGCTTCATATAAATTTTTAGCCTCCATTTGAGTGAATGTCTGCACCTCAGTCTTCAATCTTAGGATCCTTTGAGGGGGATAAAATTTGGCAAGAAACTTGCTCACCAAGTCATCCCGAGTGTTGATGCTCTCTTTTGGAAAGGTCTCTAGCCATTGAGTAGCTTTGTCTCTGAGAGAAAATGGAAAGAGCAACAACTTGTAGCTGTCAGGAGGCACACCATTGGTTTTCACAGTATCACAAATCCTCAAGAAGGTGGATAAGTGTTGATTTGGGTCCTCCAATGGCCCTCCTCCAAAAGAACAGTTGTTTTGAACCAAAGTGATGAGTTGTGGCTTTAGTTCAAAATTGTTTGCATTGACATTAGGAGTAAGAATGCTACTTCCACAGTGTCTAGCATTTGCAAATGTGTATGAAGCCAGGACTCTTCTTTGTTGTTGGTTATTGTTGGCCCCTCCTCCTGGTTGATTGAGATTTGATGGATCTCCTTCCATTTCTTGGAATTCTTCCTCAGATTCTTCCTCTCCAATAACGTTCTTCCCCCTTTCAGCTCTTCTTATTCTTCGAAGCGTTCTTTGGTCAATTTCAGAGAGGACAGGGGAAGATCTTCCTGTACCTGACATACAAACACACAACAATAAACACACAGATCCAGAAAACCAATGAAACTTCAATCTATAGCTAGAATGAAGTTTTAGTTAGTTTAAGCAAAAATTCAAACAGTTAGTGTGTTAGTCAAAATTAAAACAACAGAAAAGAAAAAAAATTGCTTGATCTAGATCTCCACTTCACTTAATCATTGTCAATCTATTTCAATCCCCGGCAACGGCGCCAAAAACTTGATGTGTGGAAAACGATCCAACACAAAACTCACCGGCAAGTGTACCGGGTCGCTTCAAGTAATAAAAACTCACGGGAGTGAGGTCGATCCCACAGGGATTGAAGGATTGAGCAATTTTAGTTTAGTGGTTAATTTAGTCAAGCGAATCAAGTATTGGTTGAGTGATTTATCTTTAACAGAAACTAAATTACTTGGAATGTAAAGGGAGAGGGGAGAATTGCAGTAAATTAAAGGGCAGGAAAGTAAAAGAAGCTGAATCTTAAAGAACAGGAAATTAAATGACTGAAACTTAAAGTGCAAGAAATGTAAATTGCAGTAACTTAAAGTGCAAGAAATATAAATTGCTTGAATGGAAAAGGGATTTAAGGATTGGGAATTCAGAATTTCAGCAAGAGAAAGTAAGTTGCAGCAATTAATAAAGCAGAAGAGGACTTGGAAGTAACTAAAAGTCAAACAGAAATTGAAATTAAAGTGCAGCAGGGTTCACAAAAGAACCAAAAAGGAAAATGGGATCTCAGGACTCAAGAGACTAGATAGCAAAGTCTAGATCTCAATTGCCTTCCCAGATCCAAGTCCACAAAGCAATTAACAAGAAATTGAAGAAGAAGCAGTAAAGGAAATTGAAATTAAACTCAATTGTGCAGAAAAGTAATTAAAGAGATTTTGAATGGAGATTGAGACAGAATTTCCTCAATTCTTCACACCCAAAACTCAAACAAGAAAAGTAAAAATGCCCAAGAAAGAACAAGGAAGAAGAGAGATCAATTCTCCTCCCCAATTCTCTGAAATATCAGTGAAGTCTCTAAGAGAAAGTTTAAAAGCTCAAAATGAAAGTAAAGGTTCAAAGGAAAATTCCAAGTTCAAAAGTAAAGGAAAAGGTCCTAATTACATCAAACTAGCTCCTATTTATACACTTTCTATTCTTGGATCTTGGGATTTGGATGGGCTTTTGATTTGGTAAAGAAATGAATTAAATTGGATTTTTAATTCAATTTTTGGCCCATGAAAGATTGTTTCCAGGAGGCTGCCCTGCCCTTGTGGAAGGCAGGGCAGGATTTGGCGCGTGCGGCTATGGTGCGGGCGTGGCGTGCGAGCTTGGTGCGCAGGATGCTGCCCTGCCCTCGCGGAGGGCAGGGCAGAAAAGTTTGGTGCGCCAGATTGGTGCCTTGGTGCGCTGCTGGTGCTGCCGAATGATGTTTTGGTGCGCCAGATTGGTGCGTTGGCCGTGCCACAACAAAATCCTGCCCTGCCCTCGCGGAGGGCAGGGCAGTGTTTCCAAACTGAAGTCCCACGTTCGAGACATGGCAGAAACACACGCTACTCATTTTCCTTGGCTTTCTTGGCACCATAATGAAGCCTAGTTCCTTGCTTCCTCATTGTCCCGTGTTCAACTCTTGTGGCAAGCATTGGTAGGCATTTTCCTTTGATTTATTTTCCATGAAGGCCCGATACTGCCCTTGAGGAGGGCAGGGCAATGTTTTGATCTTCTTGATTTCAAGGCACAGATTTGTGCTCTGCCCTTGTTGTGGGCAGGGCAGAGTTGCCTTTCAAGCTTTGTTCCCTTATGTTGCCCTCCTAGAGGGCAGTATGCCCTTGTGGAGGGCAATGCTTGCTTCCTCCATTATGCGCCACGCCTTTTTCTCCTTGGGCCACGCTTCCTTAAGCCACGCTTTCCTCTTTTCTTCTTTTCTTCACCTACATTAAACCAAAACAACCACTCCAAGTATCACTAAATTCACAAGGCTTATAAATCAATTAAAAATCAATTAAATTTAGCTTAAAACTCATGAGTTAACATTAATTTCATGGTGGTTGTTTGATTTAAAGAAGTTATGCATTTTCACTCCAAATCACTTACTTAGGATGCAAGAAAGTGCATAAAGACTAAAAAAACAAGTGAAATTAGCTTGAAAAATGGGTATATGATGACTTGTCATCTCCTAAGCACTTTGTTTTCAAGTATTACCACTGGATACAAAATGCCACAGACACATAACTGGGTGAACCTTTTCAGATTGTGACTCAGCTTTGCTAAAGTCTCCAGTTAGAGGTGTCCAGAGTTCTTAAGCATACTCTTTTGCTTTAGATCATGACTTTAACCACTCATTCTCAAGCTTTTCACTTGGACCTGCATGCCACAAGCACATGGTTAGGGACAGCTTGATTCAGCCGCTTAGGCCATGATTTTTTTTCCTTTAGGCCCTCCTATCCATTAATACTCAAAGCCGTGGATCCTTTTTACCCTTGCCTTTTGGTTTAAAGGGCTATTGGCTTTCTCTGCTTGCTTTTTTTCTTTTCTTTTTATTTTTTCGCCATATTTTTTTTCACAAGCATTTTTTTCTTCACTGCTTTTTCTTGCTTCAAGAATCAATTTTGTGATTTTTCAGATCATCAATAACATTTCTCTTTTTCATCATTCTTTCAAGAGCCAATAATTTTAACATTCATAAACTTCACTATAAAAAAATATGCACTGTTCAAGCATTCATTCAGAAAATAGAAAGTATTGTCACCACATCAAAATAATTAAACTAATTTCAAGGATGAATTCAAAATTCATGTCCTTCTTGTTCTCTTGTATTTAGAACATTTTTCATTTAAGAAAGGTGAAGGATTCATATGACATTCATAGCTTTAGGACATAGACACTAGACACTAATGATCATGCAGTAAAGACACAAACATAGATAAAACATAAAGCTCAAAACCGAAAATAGAAAAATAAATAGACAAGGAGATTAAGGAACGGGTCCACCTTAGGGAGGGTGGCGTCTTCTTCCTCTTGAAGAACCAATGGTGCTCTTGAGCTAGGAAGCACTGATACGACACGCGATACGGACACGACACGACACGGATACGCCGACACGTTCTTTTTATAAAAATTGGATACGACACGTTTAGGATACGTTGTGAATTAAAATTTAAATAATATATTAAATTAATAAAATATCATATTGTAAATATAAGAGAAAATATAGTTGCATAAAAAAGTCTAAAAATTATGCAATTATTAAAAAAAATAAAAAATTTTAATCTACTCTTGCCATCTTGCTAACAGAAAATGTATCAATTTCTTCTCCTCCAAGTCCATCATCCGCAAATACCACAGCTTCTATGTTTGGTTCATCTAAAGATAAATACGAAACCTCACTCAGATCTGGACTGTTGTCATCAACTCTGCTTCTATTAATTATTTTATTTTTAAATTTAAGTTTTGATTTGTTTTTATTTTAAAATATTTTAAAATTAAAAAAAATCGGTTAATTGGGCCATAAAACCACAAAATCGGGCCGAACTCGTTCGAATTCGTGACAGCTTCACCAAAATTCTGCACCGCAAGAAGATACACCACCGATACGCTCGTTTGAAGTATCCATCGAGTGTCGGTGTCGGATTCGTGTTCGACACGGATACGGCGGCACCATAGGAGAATCTGTGCTTCATAGCTCTTGAGCTCCTCTATGTCTCTTCCTTGCCTTTGTTGCTCCTCCATCATAGCTCTTTGATCTTCTCTAATCTCATGGAGAATGATGGAGTGCTCTTGGTGCTCCACCCTTAGTTGGTCCATGTTGTAACTCAAGCTTTCCAAAGAGGTGTTGAGTTGCTCCCAATAGTTTTGTGGAGGAAAAATGCATCCCTTGAGGCATCTCAGGGATTTCTTGATGAGGGATTTCCTCATGCTCTTGTTGAGGTCCATGAGTGGGATCTCTTGTTTGCTCTATCCTCTTTTTAGTGATGGGCTTGTCCTCTTCAATGAGGATGTCTCCCTCTATGACAATCCCAGCCGAATTGCATAGGTGACAAATGAGATGAGGGAAGGCTAACCTTGCCAAAGTAGAGGACTTGTCAGCCACCTTGTAGAGTTCTAGAGGTATGATCTCATGAACTTCCACTTCCTCTCCAATCATGATACTATGGATCATGATGGCCCAATCCACAGTTACTTCGAATCGGTTGCTAGTAGGAATGATAGAGCGTTGGATGAACTCCAACCATCCTCTAGCCACAGGCTTAAGGTCCGGTCTTCTCAATTGAACCGGCTTACCTCTTGAGTCTCTTTTCCATTGAGCTCCTTCCATACATATATCCATGAGGACTTGGTCCAACCTTTAATCAAAGTTGACCCTTCTAGTATAGGGGCGTGCGTTTTCTTGCATCATTGGCAAGTTGAACGTCAACCTTACATTTTTCAGACTGAAATCTAAATATTTTTCCCAAACCATTGTAAGCCAATTCTTTGGATTCGGGTTCATACTTTGATCATGGTTCCTAGTGATCCATGCATTGGCATAGAACTCTTGAACCATTAAGATTCCGACTTGTTGAATGGGGTTGGTGAGAACTTCCCAACCTCTTCTTCGAATCTCATGTCGGATCTCCGGATACTCATTCTTTTTGAGCATGAAAGGGACCTCAGGGATCACATTCTTCTTGGCCACAACTTCATAGAAGTGGTCTTGATGGACCTTTGAGATGAATCTCTCCATCTTCCATGACTCGGATGTGGAAGCTTTTGCCTTCCCTTTCCTCTTTCTAGAGGTTTTTCCGGCCTTAGGTACCATAAATGGTTATGAAAAAACAAAAAGCAACACTTTTACCACAACAAACTTAAAAGGTTTGCTCGTCCTCGAGCAAAAGAAGAAAGAAAGAAGGGGAAAAAGAAGAAAATGGAGGAGATGGAGGGAGAGAGTGAATTCAGCCAAGGGGGTATAAGGTGTTTGTGAGGTGTGAAATTGAAGGAGAGAAGAGGGGTTTATATAGGAGTGGGGGGAAGAGTAGGTTCGTGTATTTGGGGTTGGGTTTGGGAGGGAAAGGATTTTGAATTTGGAGGTAGGTGGGGTTTTTGGGGAAGAGATATGGATGTGATTGGTGAGTGGTATTTGGGGTAGAGAGATGGAGGTGATTGGTAAAGGGTATTTGGGGAAGAGTGTTATGAAAAGGTGTGTGAGAGAGAGAGAATGAGTTGAGGTTGGTGGGGATCCTGTGGGGTCCACAGATCCTGAGGGGTCAAGGACTTCTCATCCCTGCTCCATTTAGGCGTGCAAAATGCCCTTAGAGTGTAATTCTGGTGTTAAACGCCAGGTTGCTGCCTATTTCTGGCATTTAATGCCAGCTTTTCTTCCCTTTCTGGCGTTTAACGCCAGTCCTTCTTCCTTTTCTGGCGTTTAACGCCAGCTTGTTGCCCTGTTTTGGCGTTAAACGCCCAGAATGGTGCCAGACTGGGCGTTTAACGCCCATTCTGCTACTCTTACTGGCGTTTAAACGCCAGTAAGCTCATCCTCTAGGGTGTGCTGTTTTTAATGCTATTTTTTATTTTGCTTTAATTTTTGCAGTTATTTTTGTGACTTCAGGTGATCATCAACCTAAAGAAAACAGAAAATAATATAGATAAATAAAATTGGGTTGCCTCCCAATAAGCGCTTCTTTAATGTCAATAGCGTGACAGTGAGCTCTCATGGAGCTTCACAGATATTCAGAGCATGGTTGGGACCTCCCAACACCAAACTTAGAGTTTGGTTATGGCCTCCCAACACCAAACTTAGAGTTTGAATGTGTGGGCTTTGTTTGACTCTATATTGAGAGAAGCTTTTCATGCTTCCTCTCCATGGTTACAGAGGGAGATCCTTGAGTCTTAAACACAAGGTAGTCCTCATTCAATTGAAGGACCAACTCTCCTCTATCCACATCAATCACAGCTCTTGTTGTGGCTAGGAAGGGTCTTCCAAGAATGATGGATTCATCCTCATCCTTCCCAGTGTCTAGGATTATGAAATCAGTAGGGATGTAAAGGCCTTTGACCTTTACTAGCACGTCCTCTACTAGTCCATAAGCATGTTTCATGGATTTGTCTGCCATCTCTAGTGAGATTCTTGCAGCTTGTACCTCAAAGATTCCCAGTTTCTCCATTACAGAGAGTGGCATGAGGTTTATGCTTGATCCCAGGTCACACAGAGCCTTCTCAAAGGTCATGGTGCTTATGGTACAGGGTATTAAGAATTTTTTGGGATTCGGTTTCTTCTGAGGTAACTTCTGATGAATCAATGCATTCAGTTCATTGGTGAGCAAGGGGGGTACATCCTCCCAAGTCTCATTACCAAATAACTTGGCATTCAGCTTCATGATTTCTCCAAGGTACCTAGCAACTTGCTCTTCATTAATATCTTCATCCTCTTCAGAAGAAGAATACTCATCAAAGCTCATGAATGGCAGAAGTAAGTTGAATGGAATCTCTATGGTCTCTGTATGAGCCTCAGATTCATTTAGTTCCTCATTAGGGATCTCCTTATTGGTCAGTGAATGTCCCATGAGGTCTTCCTCACTGGGAATCACTGCCTTTTCACTTTCTCCAGTTTTGGCCATGTTGGTTACAGTTATGGCCTTGCACTCTCTCTTGGGATTTTCTTCTGTATTGCTTGGGAGAGTGCTAGGAGGAGTTTCAGTAACTTTCTTACTCAGCTGACCCACTTGTGCCTCCAGATTCCTGATAGAGGACCGTGCCTCATTCATGAAACTGAGAGTGGTCTTGGCTAGATCAGAGACTATGGTTGCTAAGCTAGAGAGGCTCTGCTCAGAATGCTCTGTCTGTTGCTGAGAAGATGATGGAAAAGGCTTGCTATTGCTAAACCTCTTTCTTCCACCATTATTATTATTAAAACCTTGTTGAGGCTTTTGTTGATCCTTCCATGAGAGATTTGGATGATTTCTCCATAAAGGATTATAGATGTTTCCATAGGCTTCACCCATGTAATTCACCTCTGCCATTGCAGGGTTCTCAGGATTATAAGCTTCTTCTTCAGAAGATGCTTCTTTAGAACTGTTGGATGCAGCTTGCAATCCAGTCAGACTTGCTGAGTCAATATTTTGTTCTGAGCCAATATGGCATTCAGAGCATCAATTTCAAGAACTCCCTTCTTCTGAGGTGTCCCATTATTCACAGGATTCCTCTCAGAGGTGTACATGAACTGGTTATTTGGAACCATTTCAATAAGTTCCTGAGCTTCTGCAGGCGTCTTCAGGTGAAGAGATCCACCAGCAGAATGGTCCAATGACATCTTGGATAACTCAGATAGACCATCATAGAATATACATATGATGCTCCATTCTGGAAGCATGTCAGAAGGACACCTTCTGATCAATTGCTTGTATCTTTCCCAAGCTTCATAGAGGGATTCACCTTCCTTCTATCTGAAGGTTTGGACTTCCACTCTAAGCTTGCTCATCTTTTGAGGTGGAAAGAATTTGGCCAGAAAGGCACTGACCAGCTTTTCCCAGGAGTTCAGGCTTTTCTTAGGTTGTGAGTCCAATCATATCCTAACTCTGTCTCTTACAGCAAAGGGGAAACGCAGTAGCCTGTAGACCTCGGGATCAACTCCATTGGTCTTAACAGTGTCACAGATTTGCAAGAATTCAGCTAAGAACTGATGAGGATCTTCCAATGGAAGTCCATGAAACTTGCAATTCTGTTGCATCAAAGAAACTAATTGAGGTTTAAGCTCAAAATTGTTTGCTCCAATGGTAGGAATAGAGATGCTTCTCCCATAGAGGTCGGGAGTTGGTGTAGTAAAATCACCAAGCACCTTCCTTGCATTGTTGTTGTTGGGTTCGGCTGCCATGTCCTTCTCTTTTTCGAAAATTTCAGTTAGGTGATGCGGTATTTACAACCACACTTACTAACCGGCAAGTGCACCGGGTCGTACCAAGTAATACCTTACGTAAGTAAGGGTCGATCCCACGAGGATTGATGGATTAAGCAACAATAGCGTTTGATAGGATTAGTTAGACAAGCAGAAAATAGTGTTTGAGATGCAATATAAAAGACATTAAACAATATTAAAAAAATATTAAAAACAGGCAGGTGAATAGGTGAGGAATAAAATATGGAGAAAATAGTTAAGGCTTCAGAGTTATCTATTTTTCCGGATTAACTTTTCTTACTAACTATTTTAAACATGTAGGATTTAATTTATGGCAAACTATATGTGACTAGACCCTAATTCCTTATACCTTCCTAGTCTCCTCTAAAATTCATCAACAGCCAATTCCTTGGTCAATTAATTCCAATTAGAGGGTGATAATCAAATTCCAGTTTATATGCCACAAGAATCCTAATTGTCCAAAAATAAAGGGATTATATGTCACGTATCCCGTTAAATACAAACAATTAGAAATTCAGGATAATATGTTTTCAAGCTATTGTTCAAGTAAAGAGCTTTTCCAAGTTTTACAAGAACTCAAATAGAACATGGGTCATACTTCCGTTCCACCCAAATTCATAAAATAAAGAATGAAAACAATTATTAAAATATAAATCCATACATAAATTAAAACAGAAAAATAATAAAATCAATCCATAGAAATAGACAGAGCTTTTAACCTTAACAATGGAGGATTAGTTGCTCATAATTGAGAGGGAAAATAAAGATTGTAAATTGGGATGGAATGGGATCCTCCCCCGAACCTCTACAAAGGAAGGAAAGCTTCCTCCTTTTATAACTAATCCTAATAAATTTAAAATCTAATATCTAAAACTAAAAATTAAAATAATATCCTTTCCTAATTTAAGATTTGAATTTAAATTTGAATTAATTAACAGATCTTCAGTTGATGGGTGGGGATCACTTGTTCTGTCCATTCTGCAGCTTTTAATCTGTGTTTTCTGGGCTGAAAACTGAGTTAAAACAGCCCAGAAATTGACCCCAGCGTTTTCTATCAATTCTGCAGATCGTTCATGTGACGCGTCCGCGTCATCCACGCGTTCGCGTCATTTGTGCAGATTCCAGTCCACGCGTTTGCGTCAGGCACGCGATCGCGTCATTGCGATTTCCTCCATTCCGCGCGGTCGTGTGAGCCATGCGTCCGCGTCGGTATTCGCTGGTCATCTCCTTGGTTTCTTCTCTTTCTCTGCAGAAAATTCATCAAATCCATCCGAATGCTACCTAAAATAAATAAAATTGCACAAAACTCAAAATAGCATCCATAGTGGCTAAAATATAATTAATTCTTAATTAAACTCAACAAATTAGATGCAAATTCACTAGGAAAAGATAGACAAGATGCTCACGCATCACAACACCAAACTTAAACTGTTGCTTGTCCTCAAGCAACCAAAACTAATATAAGCTTAGGATGTGAATTTGCTTGAGAATGAGAGTTTGATTAAGCCCATGTCTCTTCTTATAGTGGGGTTTACAACTGCAATCCTGAATAGTTTTGGCATCTCACTTTATCCTTTGAAGTTCAGAATGATAGGCATCCATAGAAATTCAGAGTTCAGATAGTGTTATTGATTCTCCTAGTTCAGTATGTTGATTCTTGAACACAGCTACTTTATGAGTCTTGGCTGTGACCCTAAGCATTTTGTTTTCCAGTATTACCACCGGATACATAAATGCCACAGACACATAGCTGGGTGAACCTTTTTAGATTGTGACTCAGCTTTGCTAGAGTCCCCAGTTAGAGGTGCCCAGAGTTCTTAAGCACACTTTTTTTGCTTTGGACCACGACCTTAACAGCTCAGTTTCAAGCTTTTCACTTGACACCTTCACGCCACAAGCACATGGTTAGGGACAGTTTGATTTAGCCGCTTAGGCCATGATTTTATTCCTTTGGGCCCTCCTATCCATTAATGCTCAAAGTCTTGGATCCTTTTTACCCTTTGCCTTTTAGTTTAAAGGGTTATTGGCTTTTTCTCTGCTTGCTTTTTCTTTTTCTCTTTTTTTTGTCTTTATTTATTATTTTTTTATTATATATATATATATATATATATATATATATATATTTTGCAAGCTTTGTGTTTTTCACTGCTTTTTCTTGCTTCAAGAATCAATTTTATGATTTTTTAGATTATCAATAACATTTCTCTTTTTCATCATTCTTTCAAGAGCCAACAATTTTAACATTCATAAACTTCACTATCAAAAATATGCACCGTTCATGTCATGCATTTAGAATCACAGAAAATACCACCACATTTAAGTAAATAAGACTATTCTTCAATATAAACCCACTTTCTCATGCAATATATCACTCCTGTATTTTTGATTTGAAATTAAGCTCAGTGAGTAATACATGAGACAATTTTTTTTCAGAATTAAAGCAATAGGGAGAACTAAACTAGTCCTAGGATTCTAACTAATAAAGGATCATGCAACAAACAAAGAAAAATAGCAGAAAGACGGAACATAACATAGATAAAGAGGGGAGGAATAAAAAATGAAAGGAACTCAACCACCTTAGTTATCCTAGCAGTCGTTTATTCTTCAGGTTGTGCTCCTCAGTGAAGATGATTTGCCTCCCTTTTGGTGCCATAGGAATAAATAGAAAACTTCTAAGCGAAGCGTTGATGAGCGGATAATTTATACGCTTTTTGGCATTGTTTTTAGTATGTTTTTAGTATGATTTAGTTAGTTTTCATTATATTTTTATTAGTTTTTAAATAAAAATCACAATTCTGGACTTTACTATGAGTTTGTGTGTTTTTCTATGATTTCAGGTAATTTCTGGCTGAAATTGAGGGACTTGAGCAAAAATCTGACTCAGGCTGAAAAAGGACTGCTGATGTTATTGGATTCTGACCTCTCTGCACTCGGAATAGATTTTCTAGAGCTACAAAACTTCAAATGGCACGCTCTCAATTGCGTTGGAAAGTAGACATCCAGGGCTTTCCAGCAATATATAATAGTTCATACTTTGAATAAGGATAGATGACGTAAATTGGCGTTCAACGCCAGTTCTATGCTGCATTCTGGAGTCAAACGCCAGAAATAGGTAGCAAAGTGGAGTTCAACGCCAGAAACAGGCTACAAGCTGGCGTTCAACTCCAAAAGAGGCCTCTACACGTGTAAAGCTCAATGCTCAGCCCAAGCACACACCAAGTGGGCCCTGGAAGTGGATTTCTGCATCATTTACTTATTTCTGTAAACCCTAGTAACTAGTTTATTATAAATAGAAATTTTTACTATTGTATTTACACCTTTGGATTATCTTTTGATCCTTTGATCATGTTTTGGGTGTAACACCCTAACTACCAAAGCTCACGCTTCCGGCTGCGCGACTCTGATAGCTCGGACATTACGATGACACCTATACTATTTAATACTAAAATATGAGCCTGTTTAAAACTTTAAACGCAATACTGCTCCAAAATATACTTTCGTTCGATAACGTACATCCATATATATACATACATATATATAAGTAATATTACAAACATAATCCAATGCAATTCCTATCCCTCTTAAAGATTATATCAAGATAAAGGCGAGGGTACAATAAACCATAACTAAAACAATACAGAGCATCACAACAATAAGTAAATAAGCTCTTCGTAACTTCTGCGCCCATATCCTGGAAGGGGAAAAATGTAGGGGGTGAGAACATCATCCTCGAAAGGGTTCTCAGTAGAGGGTTTTTGGGAATTACTGTAATAGGATACATGAAGATAAACCGTACCAGTGATTAGTAACCGTCTTACGTCTCTTTTCAAAAACAACGGTTTTCAATAAAAGAAAAGTCGAAAATCGTTTCTGAAAGAGCAACCGTTCAATTCTCAAAAACATCAAAAGCCTTTAAAAAAGGTTTATCTATGCTGAACCAAAATAGCTTTTCATACTTTTCCAAATCAGAAATACAAAACCGAAGTCAACCATCGGTTCAACTCATTCCAACCATGGCCCTAGGCCCAAACAATCCAACCATCAACCAATCACCACAGTCCAACAGAATCCCAGTAGCAAACACAAATAAGAAGATGCAAGCACAAACAAACAATTATTGCAAGTAGAACAATTAACAGTTAATCACATAGGCAAACCAAGTACAATATGCATACCCAAACAATGTCACATAAATGCATATGATGCATGCCTGTCCCTAGTGGCTGATGATATCATCTGTCGGTTATATAGCCAACCCGACACGTCCTGGTAGCTAACCATGGACAGAAACACCCCTCGTGGAGCAAGTAGGTTTGAGCTACAATCCCATTGCTACTACCCGCTCAACCTAGAGCCAGTGGAATAACCACTACTGCGGCTACTACCCAGGTGGGTGTTTAAAAGCTCAACCTGGAGCGAGTGGAATTACCACTACTACCGCTACTACCCAGGCGTCATAGTCTCTGACCTGGAGCAAGTGGGACGAACCACAACCCTTGCTACTACCCAGGTATCTCAAGCATATATTCATTCAGTCCCAGCCATGGATCAACATCCATCTCAGCCATCCGGCTTAAATTCATAATTCATAGTCAGCCATACGGCCCATAACTCATTCGGTAATCAGCCATAAATCAATATCATACACAGCCATTCCGGCTCACGGTTCAATCCAGAACCAGCCAATATTCATAATCATACACAGCCATTCCGGCCCATAACAAAACAACACTTCCATCATTCAACATCATCAAATTCATAAAACCGGCATTTAAGCCATAAATCATTTTTCTCAAGCCATTTCACGTTGAAATCAAGTTTCAACTCTTTTCAGCCTTAGCTTTAAAGATCTCATTTCTCAAATCATCTCAGGCTCATAAGCCAGATTTACTCAAAGTGAATTCCCTTTTTAAAACAAAGCCACTCTTGGCATTCTCTTTCCAAAACTTCCAAAACCATGGCAAGTTAAGGATTTATTTCAAAGTATTCAAAACCACCCATCCAACAATGGGATTTTATAACCAAAAGTTTTCCGGCAGAGTCCCAAGTCTTTAGGGGAGAATAACATAACTCATTCCACCAAAATCATTTAAAATCATTAAAACCTTGGCTTTCCGATTTGAGTGATAAAATAGGGTCTAAGCCAAACCGAGTCATGTAATCATTTACTTCTTTCAAAGCCGTTTCCTTTACTTAGGCAAAACCACATTCAACCCCGTGACAAATGCTAGAACGTTTCAACTGTTCGAAATTGTTTTAGTCTTGCAAAAATTCAGAATTCAAAGAGTACTTAAAACCTTCCTCAAAACATTTCAAAATGAAACTTATCAATAGATATTCAGGTTCTTTCAAAGTCATTTAAACTCCTCTAATTGAAACCCTCAAGTCAAATTCCAAGGCATTGCCCTTGTCACATTTAAAACAGCTTTAAAACATAAGTTTCATCTAAATAACTTTCTCTTGAAAGAGATACAATGCCTTTCTTAGGAAGCAAGACTAAATCACAACTTCCGCTTTAATAACTTATTTCAAAAGCACGAATCATCCTTTTCTTGATAATTCAAATAAAATAGTTGAAGTCTTTAGCTCATCAATTTTTCCAGACAACATTTCAATAAAGACTCGGATTTTATAGAAATTTCGGCAGCACTTCCCCTAAAACTTGGACTTTGCCACCCGGTTCGGGTCCCAACTAAACCGTTCCTCATTCCTTTTCAACAACTCAAAACCAGAAATCAATTCAAAACAAGTTAAATCCAACAGTCGCCTCAGTGGCATATCTCAAGGAAACTATTTCAAAATCAACTCAATATCAACCGATTTAACTCATTTCTGAAGCTTTAAAGAATCGGTTCAACAACAAATCATTTATTCAAACCAAGTCAATTAAAGTAAACCAGGCTGAATTCAAAAGTGCATTCGACTCTTCACATCATCAAAATAATCAACTCAATTCAAATCAATCCTCAACGGATTAAACTCAGATTTCAAATCTTTAAAGAATCAACTTTAAAACATTACATTTTACAAAGTCGCACAACAATTCAGCCAAACCAACATCCATAATCATTCGAGTCAATCAAATAATACATAAGGCAGATACAATCACCAAATATACAATATCTCACATCAGTATCCATATGTAATAATTCCAATACATAAAATATAGTTTTCAGAAAGCGCCCCTACCTCAAAGCATTGGAACCATAACCTAACTCATTAACCAACTCCTTTTATCTCGACCCGAAATCACCGGCAATCAAAATCTCGGCTCTGCCCGCTTTCTCAAAAGCAGAAACAGTCCCAAATGGCACAAGCAAACCGGATTCTAGCTCCTAAAGCCATTAACATTACGGTTACTTTATTACCCGGAACAAAATACTAACGCAGGGCTTTCGAAACATAATTTACTTACTGAAATAACAAAACGGAACAGCTGTGATTTCGAACCAACCCGACAACAGCTCCGACGACGGCCAGAAGCTCTGATGGGTCATCTATAAAAACCGCGCAGCATCAAAACCTTCTCGAAACTCAAAATGACCAAAATCACAATTTTAAAACCCTTACCGGCTGAGTTCTCCGGCAGTGGCAGCGAAGTTTTTCCGGCGATCAGAGGTGCAGCGGCCATTGCTGACGGCAATGCGAGCTCCGTCAATGGCGGCTTGGACCACAGGAACCCAGGCAGCGGCGACGGCAACCACCGAATCGGTGCTCACGGCACGACAGCGGCGGAAAAAGGTCCCCCTTCGCGCATCCCCCTCTCTCTGAGCGCGAGGATGCAAAGGTGGCCACGCGGCTCCTCTGCAACGACGGCGGCTACTCCCTCGTTTGGCGCGGCAGTGACCAGGGACTGGATGCGGCTCTCTTTTTTGTGACCTCCTCTCTCTCTCGCCTGAGTACTTACCCGCGACGGTGTCGGCTTCAACGGGCAGTAGCGGCGTTGGGAGAAGCAGCGGCGACAGCAGCGCCGTCCTCCACCCCGCGCGTGTGATCTCGGTTCGTGGGTCACCAAGGACGGCGACGCAGCTCGAGGCCCCAAGGACGGCAGCGACGAGGCGCGAGTTCGGCCCCTCTTCGACGCCTCTTCTCCGTGACAGTGGTAGCAGCGAAAATGGGTTCGACTGCGAGGCGTGGTGGCGCGGAGGCGAGGCGGCAGGCGTGATCGACTGTGGCGGCAGCGAGCTCTCTCTCCCTGGCCGGCACACTCTCCCTTCTCTCCATTTTTCTGCTTCTGTTTCCTTTTCTCTTGGGAGGTTTTGGGTTGCAGGTTTGCTGAAGGGAAGAAGAAAGGGGTGGCGGCTGCTATGCTTAGGAATTAGGGTTTCATCATTTCAAAAATTAGGGTTAGTGTTACTTTTGTAATTTCAAATAAAAGTAGGGGTAATATAGTAATTAGGAACAAATTTTAATCCAACAAAATTAATGTATAGAAATACTATTTGCTCCTCAATTTCACACTTTATTTTCAATAAAATGTCCAAATTAAATAATTAGAAATAATATAATTAAATCCTTTATTTTCCAAAGTAGCAGTATTAATATTTAAAATATTACTCATTTAATCCAAATCATATGGAAATCTCTATTATTTCACAAATACCCACTTTATAAATTTGAATATAGAAAATAATCCAATAATTGTGAAATTGGATAAAAATCATAACTTATCTCAAATCCAATAAATCAAAACTTGCCTTAATTATCTTTAATAAAATAATTTCTGAAATTAAGGCTGTAAATAACTATATGATTTGGGACTTGATCATAACAAGACTTTTCAAAAGTTTTGGGTCTTACATTCTACCCACCTTATAAAAATTTTCGCCCTCGAAAATTGATACAAAACAAAAGAAATTTCAAACAGTTCACCCTAAAACACATTTAAGGAAGAAGCAAAAATATCTCAACATATAAACATATATACGTTTTTTTTTTCAAATACTTGGATGGTCGTATGCATAAAGATACAAATGTAGGAGTGTGATTGCAAAGCAAACGCTACAAGATAGGCTCAATGCACAAGGTCATATGATCTCAAGGCTTTACAAAAACTTGAGGTGACAAAATAGGGTGCAAACCAAGATAGGCATTCACAAAGCAAGGTGGTAATTAGTATGGTAAAAGGCATGCAAAGCATGTTGGTATTTAAACAGCGGCATAACGTCCGCTGACAAATCTCTTTACCACTTCAAAACTTCAATTTCCCAACTCTACCAATCATTTTACAACCTCCTAGCCAATCATAGGCCTAACACCCACAAATCCGTTCGCAAGGGACAAAACACCCACAACTCATAACGTTGCACACCTACCGCTTCAGTTTCCATATACACATATCATGTCTTAAAGAACTAACGCATCGCGTTACTACATCTACAGATCACACGTGATATCAAAACAATTCTCGAGTCTACTCAGAAGGATACAAGATTCTAGAAAGGAGAGACACATGTCAAGAATAATACTCATAGATTTGAGAGAATGTATCCAATTCCAGATAAACAAGGATGCTCAAGTAATGAAGTTTACTATAAATAAATCAATTGACAACTTCAAAAATAACCCTTAGATCAAGGAAATTCAATAGGATCATCAAAGAGAAAGTCAACGCATTAGTTTGAAACAATCTCAAGCTGAATCGAAGAAGTATGAGGTCTACAGAAAAGAATATCTCAGACCCAAGACAAAGCTCACAGAACTCAAGAGCATGATTAAAATACGTCCGAATACATTGTTCATAAAAGAATTGAAAACTTGCGGAAAAATCACTTCGCAATTTAGAAGAAAGGTTAAGTAACAAACATTCTCCAAGAGAATAATAAAAGCAACAATGTGGCTTTGCTGTAATACAATTTTATGTTGAAACAGATCATGCAGAATTTTAAAAACAAGGTGCACACAAGTTTGGCTAAAAGGCTAAAATATCTCTTCAAATATTTTAGAAAGATAATTAGGTGCACAACTTAACTAAAAGCAATTCATAAAACTCGGAAGAAATCAAATGCTTGTTCAAAAATTCTCAAAGTCCATATTCAAACAAGCGTGTATAAAAATCTTAGTAAGGTCGAAAGAGAAAGTTAAGCTCTATTTGGAAAAAAAATCCGAGGTAAAAGTTTGCTTGTAAATTGGTAAAGGGAACAAGTGATGCGTTACAAACGAACAAGTTTCCATTAAACAAGGAAACTTTTCAGAACCTCACTTAAAATAGCGCATGTCAATTTTAAAACAATTTTGTCAAAAATTGAACAATGGTTTCAATCTCAATCAAGCAATAGAAAATAAATTCCATTTAGAACTTCTTCAAAGAGAATTCAAAACTTCTTTAAAAGGTTCAAAACAAGACTCCAAAAGTATACTTGAAATCACCATTTCAAAAGGATATTCAAGAAAATTAGGATTTACTTGAAAAGGAGTCAAGCCATACAAGAAAAGATCTTAAATCAAAGTTATTTAAACAAGATTCACTAGTCGGGAGATATCCAACAAGCTTCCAATTTATTCAAAAGAATACAAAAGTCATAGAAAAAGACAACTCAATCATTTGTAATCCTTCAAGGATAAATCTTTGACTAAAAACTCTTGTAAAGACAATGAGAGGATAAACGATGCACTATTTTGAAACGAATCAAACTAACTCACATAAGAATGAGATTCACAAGATTGGAAAAACCAAGATCAATGGTAATGTTCACAAATTGTAAAAAGATTAGTTAAAAATAAGGTCAAGTATGACATTCATAGAGATGAAAGGTTTAATAGAGAATTTTAGTCCGTTCATAGAAAGAAAGCTATGAGTCCAACACTTTCAAAAGAACACCAATGGCATAAGCCATATAGCATGCTAAATCAAACTCAAACCAAAAATAAATCAAGTGTAGTTCATCAAACGAAACTCAACCGAGACAAAAGTGGTAAATCCTTTTTTTCAAAATTTTGAAAAATATCCAAATACATAATCAAATGAAAATGTTCATTGGAACTGTAGTAAAATTACTAGAAAGCCAAATTGTAATTTAAGGTAAATGCAGTTCCGTAAACAAGTAAAAGTACAGACGAGGTATTAGAAATAGATAGTTGTTAAACTGTATAAGAAATCTTCAAAGTTGCACCTATAGAAAAGTATATATCTTTTTAACAGCAATTTTCATAAAATCTCAAAATTGGCTGTGCTCACTGTCAAATAATAGAAAAATTGAATCAACAATTTCTCTAATAATAGACTCGAAATCCCGGAGTTAAAATGCACAGCGCATTAGGACAAGTTCAAAGCCATATCAAAGAATACATGAATCAAGAAGAATCCAAACAGAGGAAGATAGATGCAACAAGGATTTTAAACAAGCATATGCACTTAAGATCAAACAAAAATGCATATGAATAGAGAAACAGAGTGGAAACATCGAATTACTTTTCAAGAGGAGTAGCAAACAAGAACTTCAAGTTAGGATATGAAAGAACAGGTCGACTCGAGCAAAATCCAAGATACACAACTGAATAGCCTCAAGAAATAGTTGCTAACATTCCCAAAACCCGCGATTCACTTTATCCAAAACTCGTATATCATCTATGATAACCCATTAGTGCTTTCATATACATAATTCACTAGTATTAAGCCTGCCAAACTTAATACCAAGAATTATGCAATGCAAGACTAACAGTGCTAATCAATAGACCGTCATGTGCATAAAGCCCTAATTCTCGTCATTTGACAAGACCTAATACATGACAAGCGCTCAGAGTATGCAATTGAAGCATAGTCGGTCCATTCCTCAGGCTCTACAGGAAGGACTACTCTGATACCATAATGTAACACCCTAACTACCAAAGCTCATGCTTCCGGCTGCGCGACTCTGATAGCTCGGACATTACGATGACACTTATACTATTTAATATTAAAATATGAGCATGTTTAAAACTTTAAACCGCAATACTGCTCCAAAATATATTTTCGTTCGATAACGTACATCCATATATATACATACATATATATAAGTAATATTACAAACATAATCCAATGCAATTCCTATCCCTCTTACAGATTATATCAAGATAAAGGCGAGGGTACAATAAACCATAACTAAAACAATACAGAGCATCACAACAATAAGTAAATAAGCTCTTCGTAACTTCTGCGCCCATATCCTGGAAGGGGAAAAATGTAGGGGGTGAGAACATCATCCTCGAAAGGGTTCTCAGTAGAGGGTTTTTGGGAATTACTGTAATAGGATACGTGAAGATAAACTGTACCAGTGATTAGTAACCGTCTTACGTCTCTTTTCAAAAACAACGGTTTTCAATAAAAGCAAAGTCGAAAATCTTTTCTGAAAGAGCAACCGTTCAATTCTCAAAAACATCAAAAGCCTTTCAAAAAGGTTTATCTATGCTGAACCAAAATAGCCTTTCATACTTTTCCAAATCAGAAACACAAAACCGAAGTCAACCATCGGTTCAACTCATTCCAACCACGGCCCTAGGCCCAAACAATCTAACCATCAACCAATCACCACAGTCCAACAGAATCCCAGTAGCAAACACAAATAAGAAGATGCAAGCACAAACAAACAATTATTTCAAGTAGAACAATTAGTAGTTAATCACATAGGCAAACCAAGTACAATATGCATACCCAAACAATGTCACATAAATGCATATGATGCATGCCTGTCCCTAGTGGCTGATGATATCATCTGTCGGTTATATAGCCAACCCGACACGTCCTGGTAGCTAACCATGGACAGAAACACCCCTCGCGGAGCAAGTTGGTTTGAGCTACAACCCCATTGCTACTACCCGCTCAACCCAGAGCCAGTGGAATAACCACTACTGCGGCTACTACCCAGGTGGGTGTTTAAAAGCTCAACCTGGAGCGAGTGGAATTACCACTACTACCGCTACTACTCAGGCGTCACAGTCTCTGACCTGGAGCAAGTGGGACGAACCACAACCCTTGCTACTACCCAGGTATCTCAAGCATATATTCATTTAGTCCCAGCCATGGATCAACATCCATCTCAGCCATCCGGCTTAAATTCATAATTCATAGTCTGCCATACGGCCCATAACTCATTCGGCAATCAGCCATAAATCAATATCATACATAGCCATTCCGGCTCACAGTTCAATCCAGAACCAGCCAATATTCATAATCATACACAGCCATTCCGGCCCATAACAAAACAGCACTTCCATCATTCAACATCATCAAATTCATAAAACTGGCATTTAAGCCATAAATCATTTTTCTCAAGCCATTTCACTTTGAAATCAAGTTTCAACTCTTTTCAGCCTTAGCTTTAAAGATCTCATTTCTCAAATCATCTCAGGCTCATAAGCCATATTTACTCAAAGTGAATTCTCTTTTTAAAACAAAGCCACTCTTGGCATTCTCTTTCCCAAACTTCCAAAACCATGGCAAGTTAAGGATTTATTTCAAAGTATTCAAAACCACCCATCCAACAATGGGATTTTATAACCAAAAGTTTTCCGGCAGAGTCCCAAGTCTTTAGGGGAGAATAACATAACTCATTCCACCAAAATCATTTAAAATCATTAAAACCTTGGCTTTCCGATTTGAGTGATAAAATAGGGTCTAAGCCAAACCGAGTCACGTAATCATTTACTTCTTTCAAAGCCGTTTCCTTTACTTAGGCAAAACCACATTCAACCCCGTGACAAATGCTAGAACGTTTTAACTGTTCGAAATTGTTTTAGTCTTGCAAAAATTCAGAATTTAAAGAGTACTTAAAACCTTCCTCAAAACATTTCAAAATGAAACTTATCAATAGATATTCAGGTTCTTTCAAAGTCATTTAAACTCCTCTAATTGAAACCCTCAAGTCAAATTCCAAGGCATTGCCCTTGTCACATTTAAAACAGCTTTAAAACATAAGTTTCATCTAAATAACTTTCTCTTGAAAGAGATACAATGCCTTTCTTAGGAAGCAAGACTAAATCACAACTTCCGCTTTAATAACTCATTTCAAAAGCACGAATCATCCTTTTCTTGATAATTCAAATAAAATAGTTGAAGTCTTTATCTCATCAATTTTTCCAGACAACATTTCAATATAGACTCGGATTTTATAGAAATTTCGGCAGCACCTCCCCTAAAACTTGGACTTTGCCACCCGGTTCGAGTCCCAACTAAACCGTTCCTCATTCCTTTTCAACAACTCAAAACCAGAAATCAATTCAAAACAAGTTAAATCCAACAGTCGCCTCAATGGCATATCTCAAGGAAACTATTTCAAAATCAATTCAATATCAACCGATTTAACTCATTTCCGAAGCTTTAAAGAATCGGTTCAGCAACAAATCATTTATTCAAACCAAGTCAATTAAAGTAAACCAGGTTGAATTCAAAAGTGCATTCGACTCTTCACATCATCAAAATAATCAACTCAATTCAAATCAATCCTCAACGGATTAAACTCAGATTTCAAATCTTTAAAGAATCAACTTTAAAACATTACATTTTACAAAGCCGCACAACAATTCAGCTAAACCAACATCCATAATCATTCGAGTCAATCAAATAATACATAAGGCAAACACAATCACCAAATACACAATATCTCACATCAGTATCCATATGTAATAATTCCAATACATAAAATATAGTTTTCAGAAAGCGCCCCTACCTCAAAACATTGGAACCATAACCTAACTCATTAACCAACTCCTTTTATCTCGACCCGAAATCACCGGCAATCAAGATCTCGGCTCTGCCCGCTTTCTCAAAAGCAGAAACAGTCCCAAACGGCACAAGCAAACCGGATTCTAGCTCCTAAAGCCATTAACATTACGGTTACTTTATTACCCGGAACAAAATACTAACGCAGGGCTTTCGAAACATAATTTACTTACTGAAATAACAAAACGGAACAGCTGCGATTTTGAACCGGCCCGACAACAGCTCCGATGGTGGCCAGAAGCTCCGGTGGGTCATCTATAAAAACCGCGCAGCATCAAAACCTTCTCGAAACTCAAAATGACCGAAATCACAATTTTAAAACCCTTACCGACTGAGTTCTCCGGCGGCGGCAGCGAAGTTTTTCCGGCGGTCAGAGGTGCAGCGCCCATGGTTGACGGCGATGCGAGCTCCGTCAATGGCGGCTTGGACCACAGGAACCCAGGCAGCGACGACGGCAACCACCGAATCGGCGCTCACGGCACGACAGCGGCGGAAAAAGGTCCCCCTTCGCGCATCCCCCTCTCTCTAAGCGCGAGGATGCAAAGGTGGCCGCGCGACTCCTCTACAACGATGGCGGCTACTCCCTCGTTTGGCGCGGCAGTGACCAGGGACTGGATGCGGCTCTCTTCTTTGTGACCTCCTCTCTCTCGCCTGAGTCCTTACCCGCGACAGTGTTGGCTTCGACGGGCAGTAGCGGCGTTGGGAGAAGCAGCGGCGATAGCAGTGCCGTCCTCCACCCCGCGCGTGTGATCTCGGTTCGTGGGTCACCAAGGACGGCGACGCAGCTCGAGGCCCCAAGGACGGCAGCGACGAGGCGCAAGTTCGGCCCCTCTTCGACGCCTCTTCTCCATGACGGTGGTAGCAGCGAAAATGGGTTTGACTGCGAGGCGTGGTGGCGCGGAGGCGAGGCGGCAGGCGTGATCGACCGTGGCGGTAGCGAGCTCTCTCTCCCTGGCCGGCACACTCTTCCTTCTCTCCATTTTTCTGCTTCTGTTTCCTTTTCTCTTGGGAGGTTTTGGGTTGCAGGTTTGCTGAAGGGAAGAAGAAAGGGGTGGCGGCTGCTATGCTTAGGAATTAAGGTTTCATCATTTGAAAAATTAGGGTTAGGGTTACTTTTGTAATTTCAAATAAAAGTAGGGGTAATATAGTAATTAGGAACAAATTTTAATCCAACAAAATTAATGTATAGAAATACTATTTGCTCCTCAATTTCACACTTTATTTTCAATAAAATGTCCAAATTAAATAATTAGAAATAATATAATTAAATCCTTTATTTTCCAAAGTAGCAGTATTAATATTTAAAATATTACTCATTTAATCCAAATCATATGGAAATCTCTATTATTTCACAAATACCCACTTTATAAATTTGAATATAGAAAATAATCCAATAATTGTGAAATTGGATAAAAATCATAACTTATCTCAAATCCAATAAATCAAAACTTGCCTTAATTATCTTTAATAAAATAATTTCTGAAATTAAGGCTATAAATAACTATATGATTTGGGACTTGATCATAACAAGACTTTTCAAAAGTTCTGGGTCTTACATTGGGGGCTGGCCATTCGGCCATGCTTGGACCTAATCACTTATGTATTTTCAACGGTAGAGTTTCTACACACCATAGATTAAGGTGTGGAGCTCTGCTGTTCCTCAAAGATTAATGCAAAGTACTACTGTTTTTCTATTCAATTCAACTTATTCCGCTTCTAAGATATTCATTCACACTTCAACATGAATGTGATGATCGTGACAAAGTCATCATCATTCCCCTATGAACGCGTGCCTGACAACCACCTCCATTCTACCTTAGATTGAATGGGTATCTCTTGGATATCTAATACAGGGGACCGAGTCCGAGCTATTAGAGTCTTCGTGGTATAAGTTAGAACCCATGGATGGCCATTCTTGAGATCCGAAAAGTCTAAACCTTGTCTGTGGTATTCCGAGTAGGATCTGGGAAGCCATGCAGTGACAGCGCATTGGACCATTTTCACAGGAGGATGGGATGTAGCCATTGACAACAGTGATGCCCTACATAAAGCTTGCCATGGAAAGGAGTATGATTGATTGGATGAAGACAGCAGGAAAGCAGAGATCAGAGGAACGAAAGCATCTCTATACGCTTATCTGAAATTCTCACCAATGAATTACATAAGTATCCCTATCCTAGTTTATGTTCTATTTATCTTTTATTTATCACTTTATAAAACTATTTCAATATGCCTGACTGAGATTTACAAGGTGACCATAGCTTGCTTCAAGCCGACAATCTCCGTGGGATCGACCCTTACTCACGTAAGGTTTATTACATGGACGACTCAGTGCACTTGCTGGTTAGTTGTACGAAGTTGTGAAACAGATATAAGATCATGAACGTGCGTATTTAGTTTTTAGCACCGTTACCAAGGAAGGAACGATCACGATTTCGCACACCAAGTTTTTGGCACCGTTGCCGGGGATTGTTCGAGTTTGGACAACTGACGGTTCATCTTGTTGCTCAGATTAGATAACTTTATTTTAATTTTAACCTTTTTGTTTTTATTTATTAATTCTCAAAAAATACAAAAAAAAATCTTCTTTTTCGTTTTTCCCAAATTAATTTTTGAAAAAATACAAAAAAAATTTACAAAATCATAAAATCAAAAATATTTTTAATATTTCTTACTTGAGTCTAGAGTCAATTTTTTAAGTTTGGTGTCTTGCATGTGTTTCTTTTTTCTCAAGAATTTTCGAAAATTCATCATATGTTCTTCATGATCTTCAAGTTGTTCCTGGCTAGTCTTCTTGTTTGATCTTCATATTTTCTTGTTTTGTGTCTTTTCTTGTTTTTCATATGCATTTTTAATTTGTTAGTGTCTAATTATTGAAAATTATGAGTTTGGTGTCTTGCATGTTTTTCTTTTCTTAAAAATTTTCAAAAATAAGTCTTGATGTTCATCTTGATCTTCAAAGTGTTCTTGGTGTTCATCTTGACATTCATAGTGTTCTTGCATGCATTGTGTGTTTTGATTCATAATTTTTATGTTATGAGTCTTTTTCATGTTTTTCTTTTTCTTCATTAAAAATTCAAAAATAAAAAAATATCTTTCCCTGTTTCTCTCTTAAAATTTCGAAAATTTGGATTGACTTTTTCAAAAATTTTTAAAATCTAGTTGTTTCTTATGAGTCAAGTCACATTTTCAATTTAAAAATCCTATCTTTTCAAAATCTTTTTCAAAAATAAAATATTTTTCATTTTTCCTTCATATTTTCAAAAACTTTCTAAATTTGATTTTCAAAATCTTTCTCTTATTTTATTTCTTTATTTTCAAAAATTTTATTAGTATTTAATGTGATTGATTCAAAAATTTCAAGTTGTTACTTGCCTATTAAGAAAGGTTCAATCTTTAAATCTTAAAATCTTATCTTTTTGTTTCTTGTTAGTCGAGAAATCAACTTTAATTTTCAAAATCAAATCTTTTTAAATTTCTTTTTCAAATCTTTTTCAAAATAAGTTTCAATCAATCATATCTTTTTGTTTCAATCATATCCCTTTTTTATTTCAATCATATCTTTTTCAAATTCAATTTCAAAATCTTTTCTAACTTCTTTCCTAACCTCTTATCTTTTTAAAATTGATTTTCAAATATTTTTCAATCAATCTTATCTTTTTGTTTCAATCATATCTTTTTCAAAACCACCTAACTAATTCAATCTCTCTTAAATTTTCGAAAATACCTCCCTCTTTTTCAAAATTTCATTTTGATTAACTAATTATTTTAAATTTAATTTAATTTTAATTTTTAATTTTTGAATTCTAAGTTTAATTTTAAAAATTTTTTATTTTTATTTTCAAAATTTAACTTTAAATTTTAATTTTTATTTTTCGAATTCTCTCACCTCTCATCTCCTTCTATTTATTTATTCATCTACTAACACTTCTCTTTCACCCAAAAATTCGAACACCACCTCCCTCTCTGTGTTCGAGGTTTTTCCTCTTCTCTTCTTTACATTACATTATTTTCTTCTTCTACTCACACAAAGGAATCTCTATACTGTGACATAGAGGATTCCATATTTTCTTTGTTATTCCCTTCTTTGTCATATGAGCAGGAGCAAGGACAAGAACATTCTTGTTGAAGCAGATCCTGAACCTGAAAGGACTCTGAAAAGGAAACTAAGAGAAGTTAAAATACAACAATCCAGAGACAACCTTACAGGAATTTTCGAACAGGAAGAGGAGATGGCAGCCAAAAATAATGATAATGCAAGGAGGATGCTTGGTGCCTTTACTGCACCTAATTCCAATTTACATGGAAGAAGCATCTCCATTCCTGCCATTGGAGCAAACAATTTTGAGCTGAAACCTCAATTAGTTTTCCTGATGCAGCAGAACTGCAAGTTTTATGGACTTCTATCTGAAGATCCTTTTCAGTTCTTAACTGAATTCTTGCAGATCTGTGACACTGTTAAGACCAATAGGGTTGATCCCAAGATCTACAGGCTTATGCTTTTCCCATTTGCTGTAAAAGACAGAGCTAGAATATGGTTGGACTCTCAACCTAAGGATAGCCTGAACTCTTGGGATAAGCTGGTCACGGCTTTCTTAGCCAAGTTCTTTCCTCCTCAAAAGCTTAGTAAGCTTAGAGTGGATGTTCAAACTTTCAGATAGAAAGAAGGTGAATCCCTCTATGAAGCTTGGGAGAGATATAAGCAATTGACCAAAACGTGTCCTTCTGACATGCTTTCAGAATGGACCATTCTGGATATATTCTATGATGGTCTGTCTGAATTATCAAAGATGTCACTGGACCATTCTGCAGATGGATCTATTCACCTAAAGAAAAGGCCTGAGAAGCTCAAGAACTCATTGACATGGTTGCTAATAACCAGTTCATGTACACTTCCGAGAGGAATCCTGTAAGTAATGGGATGCCTCAGAAAAAGGGAGTTCTTGAAATTGATACTCTGAATGCCATATTGGCTCAGAACAAAATATTGACTCAGCAAGTCAATATGATTTCTCAGAGTCTGAATGGAATGCAAGCTGCATCCAACAGTACTCAAGAGGCATCTTCTGAGGAAGAAGCTTATGATCCTGAGAACCCTGCAATAGCAGAGGTGAATTACATGGGTGAACCCTATGGAAACACCTATAATCCCTCATAGAGAAATCACCCAAATCTCTCATGGAAGGATCAAAAAAAGCCTCAACAAGGCTTTAATAATGGTGGAAGAAACAGGTTTAGCAATAGCAAGCCTTTTCCATTATCCACTCAGCAAAAGACAGAGAGTTCTGAGCAGAATCCATCTAGCTTGGCAAATATAGTCTCTGATCTATCTAAGGCCACTCTAAGTTTCATGAATGAAACAAGGTCCTCCATTAGAAATTTGGAAGCACAAGTGGGCCATCTGAGTAAAAGGATCACTGAAACCCCTCCTAGTACTCTCCCAAACAATACAGAAGAAAACCCAAAAGGAGAGTGCAAGGCCATTGAATTGACCATCATGGCCGAATCTACAAGGGAGGGAGAGGACGTGAACCCCAATGAGGAAAACCTCCTGGGACGTCCAGAGATCAATAAGGAGTTTCCCTCTAAGGAATCAAAGGACTCTGAGGCTCATCTGGAGACCATAGACATTCCATTAAACCTCCTTATGCTATTCATGAGCTCTGATGAGTATTCTTCTTCTGAAGAGAATGAAGATGTTACTAACGAGCAAGTTGCCAAGTACCTTGGTGCTATCATGAAGCTGAATGCCAAATTATTTGGTAATGGGACTTGGGAAGATGAACCTCCCTTGCTCACCAATGAACTGAGTGATCTGGATCAACTGAAATTGCCTCAGAAGAAATAGGATCCTGGAAAGTTCTTAATACCTTGTACCATAGGCACCATAACCTTTGAGAAGGCTCTATGTGACCTTGGGTCAGGGATAAACCTCATGCCCCTCTCTGTAATGGAGAAATTGGGAATCATTGAGGTGCAAGCTGCTAGAATCTCACTAGAGATGACAGACAACTCAAGAAAACAGGCTTATGGACTAGTAGAGGACATGTTAGTAAAGGTTGAAGACCTTTACATCCCTACTGATTTTATAATTCTGGATACTGGGAAGGATAAGGATGAATCCATCATCCTTGGAAGACCCTTCCTAGCCACAGCAAGAGCTGTAATTGATGTGGACAGAGGAGAGTTGGTCCTTCAACTGAATGAGGACTACCTTGTGTTTAAAACTCAAGGTTCTCCTTCTATAACCATGGAGAGGAAGCATGAAAAGCTTCTCTCAGTACAGAGTCAAACAAAGCCCCCACAATCAAACTCTAAGTTTGGTGTTAGGAGGCCTCAGCCAAACTCTAAGTTTGGTGTTGAATCCTCACATCCAAACTCTAAGTTTGGTGTTGGGAATCTATAAAATTGACCTGATCACCTGTGTGGCTCAGTGAGAGTCCACTGTCAAGCTATTGACATTAGAGAAGCGCTTGTTGGGAGGCAACCCAATGTTATTTAATATATTTTATTTTATTTTCTCTTTGTTATTTCATGATTTACTAGGTTGATGATCATGTGGAGTCACAAAAACTACAAAAAATTCAAAAACAGAATGAAAAAAAGCATTGAAAATAGAACACCCTGGAAGAAGGGCTTACTGGCGTTTAAACGCCAGTAAGGAGCATCTGGCTGGCGTCTAACGCCAAAACAGAGCATGAAACTGGCGTTAAATGCCAGAAACAAGCAGCATTCTGGCGTTTAAACGCCAGGAATGCACCCCAGAGGAAAACTGGCGTTCAACGCCAGAAACATCCTGCAAACTGGCGTTGAACGCCCAAAACAAGCATGGAAGTGGCGTTTAACGCTAGAAACATGCTGCAATCTGGCATTAAACGCCAGAATTGCCTACAGAGGGCGTTTACACGCCTAATTGGAGCAGGGATGATTAAAGTCCTTGGCCCCACTGGATCTATGGACCCCACAGGATCTCCTCAGGATCTGTGGACCCCACAGGATCCCCACCTACTTCTTCTCTCCTCTTCACACTTTTTCATAACTCTCTTCCCTAAATACCCCTCACCAATCAACTCAATCACTCTTTCCCATCACCTCTTCACCACTCACATCCATCGTCTCTTCCCCAAAAACCCCACCTACCTTTAAATTCAAAATAATTTCCCTCCCAAACCCAACCCTAAATGGCCGAACCCTAACCCCTCCCCACTCCTATATAAACCCCTCATTCCTTCTTCATTTTCACACAACACAACCTTCTTTTCTTCCCCTTGGCCGAATCCACCTTCTCCCTCCATCTCCTCCATTTTTCTTCTTCTTCTACTTCTTTCTCTTTTTTTTGCTCGAGGACGAGCAACCATTTTAAGTTTAGTGTGGTAAAAGCATTGCTTTTTGTTTTTCGATAACCATTTATGGCACCTAAGGCCAGAGAAACCTCTAGAAAGAGGAAAGGGAAAGCAATTGCTTCCACCTCAGAGTCATGGGAGATGGAGAGATTCATCTCTAAGGTTCATCAAGACCGCTTCTATGAAGTTGTGGCCAAGAAGAAAGTGATCCCTGAGGTTCCTTTCAAACTAAAAAAGAATGAGTATCTGAAGATCCGACTTGAAATCCAAAGAAGAGGTTGGGAAGTTCTAACCAACCCCATTCAACAAGTCGGGATCTTAATGGTTCAAAAGTTCTATGCAAATGCATGGGTTACTAGGAACCATGATCAAAGTGTGAACCTGAACCCAAAGAATTGGTTCACCATAGTTCGGGGGAAATACTTAGATTTCAGTCCGCAGAATGTAAGGTTGGCGTTCAACCTACCAATGATGGAAGAGAACGCACGCCCCTACACTATAAGAGTCAACTTTGATCAAAGGTTGGACCAAGTCCTCATGGACATATGTGTGGAAGGAGCTCAATGGAAAATTGACTCAAGGGGCAAGTCGGTTCAACTAAGAAGGCTTGACCTCAAACCAGTGGCTAGAGGATGGTTGGAGTTCATTCAACGCTCAATCATTCCTACTAGCAACCAGTCTGAAGTTACTATAGACCGGGCCATCATGATCCATAGTATCATGATTGGGGAGGAAGTGGAAGTTCATGAGATTATACCTCAAGAACTCTACAAGGTGGCTGACAAGTCCTCCACTTTGGCAAGGTTAGCCTTTCCTTACCTCATTTGTCACCTCTGCAATTTGGCTGGAATTGACATAGAGGGGGACATCCTCATTGAAGAGGATAATCCCATCACTAAGAAAAAGATGGAGCAAACAAGAGAGCATGGACCTCAACATGAGCATGAGGAAATTCCTTACCATGAAATCCCTGAGATGCCTCAAGGGATTCACTTTCCTCCACAAAACTATTGGGAACAAATCAACACTTCCCTAGCTGAATTAAGTTCCAACATGGGACAATTAAGGGTGGAACATCAAGAGCATTCCATCATCCTCCATGAAATTAGAGAAGATCAAAGAGCTATGAGGGAGGAGCAAGAAAGACAAGGAAGAGACATAGAGGAGCTCAAAAGCACCATTGGTTCTTCAAGAAGAGGAAGACGCCACCCTCACTAAGGTGGACTCATTCCTTAATCTCCTTGTTTATTTATTTTCCTGTTTTTCGATTTTTATGCTTTATGTTTGTTTATGTTTTTGTCTTCATGATCACTAGTATTTAAGTGTCTATGCCTTAAAGTTATGAATGTCCTATGAATCCATCACCTCTCTTGAATGAAAAATGTTTTAATTACAAAAGAACAAGAAGTACATGGTTTCGAATTCATCCTTGAAACTAGTTTAATTATTTTGATGTGGTGACAATACTTTTTATTTTCTGAATGAATGCTTGAACAGTGCATATGTCTTTTGAAGTTGTTGTTTAAGAATGTTAAATATGTTGGCTCTTAAAAGAATGATGAACAGGAGAAATGTTATTTGATAATCTAAAAAATCATAAAAATGATTCTTGAAGCAAGAAAAAGCAGTGAATACAGAAAGCTTGCGAAAAAAAATGGCGAAAAAAATAGAAAGAAAAAGAAAAAAAGCAAGCAGAAAAAGTCAAAAGCTCTTAAAACCAAGAGGCAAGAGCAAAAAGCCAGTAACCCTTAAAACCAAAAGGCATGGGTAATAAAAAGGATCCAAGGCTTTGAGCATCAGTGGATAGGAGGGCCTAAAGGAATAAAATCCTGGCCTAAGCGGCTAAACCAACCTGTCCCTAACCATGTGCTTGTGGCGTGAAGGTGTCAAGTGAAAACTTAAGACTGAGCAGTTAAAGTCAAGGTCCAAAGCAAAAGAAGAGTGTGCTTAAGAACCCTGGACACCTCTA
The DNA here is from genome assembly GCF_003086295.3 of Arachis hypogaea. Taxonomy (NCBI): domain Eukaryota; kingdom Viridiplantae; phylum Streptophyta; class Magnoliopsida; order Fabales; family Fabaceae; genus Arachis; species Arachis hypogaea. Next base: position 55,351,406 of record NC_092045.1, read on the forward strand.
ATTGGGGACTTTGGCAAAGCTGAGTCACAATCTGAAAAGGTTCACCCAGTTATGTGTCTGTGGCATTTATGTATCCGGTGGTAATACTGGAAAACAAAGTGCTTAGGGCCACGGCCAAGACTCATAAAGTAGCTGTGTTCAAGAATCAACATACTGAACTAGGAGAATCAATAACACTATCTGAATTCTGAGTTCCTATAGATGCCAATCATTCTGAACTTCAATGGAGGAAGTGAGATGCTAAAACTATTCAAGAGGAAAAAAGCTACAAGTCCCGCTCATCTGATTGGAGCTATGTTTCATTGATATTTTGGAATTTATAGTATATTTTCTTATTTTTATCCTATTTGATTTTCAGTTGCTTGGGGACAAGCAACAATTTAAGTTTGGTGTTGTGATGAGCGGATAATTTATACGCTTTTTGGCATTGTTTTTAGTATGTTTTTAGTATGATTTAGTTAGTTTTCATTATATTTTTATTAGTTTTTAAATAAAAATCACAATTCTGGACTTTACAATGAGTTTGTGTATTTTTCTGTGATTTCAGGTAATTTCTGGCTGAAATTGAGGGACTTGAGCAAAAATCTGATTCAGGCTGAAAAAGGACTGCTGATGCTGTTGGATTCTGACCTCTCTGCACTCGGAATAGATTTTCTGGAACTACAGAACTTCAAATGGCGCGCTCTTAATTGTGTTGGAAAGTAGATATTCAAGGCTTTCCAGCAACATATAATAGTCCATACTTTAAATAAGGATAGATGACGTAAACTGGCGTTCAACGCCAGTTCCATGCTGCATTCTGGAGTCAAACACCAGAAACAGGTTGCAAAGTGGAGTTCAACGCCAGAAACAGGCTACAAGCTGGCGTTCAACTCCAAAAGAAGCCTCTACACGTGTAAAGCTCGATGCTCAGCCCTGTCACACACCAAGTGGGCCCCAGAAGTGGATTTCTGCATCATTTACTTATTTCTGTAAATCCTAGTAACTAGTTTAGTATAAATAGAACTTTTTACTATTGTATTTACATCTTTGGATTATCTTTTGATCCTTTGATCATGTATTGGGGGCTGGCCATTCGGCCATGCCTGGACCTTATCACTTATGTATTTTCAACGGTAGAGTTTCTACACACCATAGATTAAGGTGTGGAGCTCTACTGTTCCTCAAAGATTAATGCAAAGTACTACTGTTTTTCTATTTAATTCAACTTATTCCGCTTCTAAGATATTTATTCACACTTCAACATGAATGTGATGATCGTGACAAAGTCATCATCATTCCCCTATGAACGCGTGCCTGACAACCACCTCCGTTCTACCTTAGATTGAATGGGTATCTCTTGGATATCTAATACAGGGGACTGAGTCTGAGCTATTAGAGTCTTCGTGGTATAAGTTAGAACCCGTGGATGGCCATTCTTGAGATCCGGAAAGTCTAAACCTTGTCTGTGGTATTCCGAGTAGGATCTGGGAAGGGATGGCTGTGCGTAGTGACAGACGCAAAAGGATAGTAAATCCTATTCCAGTATGATCGAGAACCGACAGATGATTAGCCATGCAGTGACAACGCATTGGACCATTTTCACAGGAGGATGGGATGTAGCCATTGACAACGGTGATGCCCTACATAAAGCTTGCCATGAAAAGGAGTAGGATTGATTGGATGAAGATAGCAGGAAAGTAGAGATCAGAGGAACGAAAGCATCTCTATACGCTTATCTGAAATTCTCACCAATGAATTACATAAGTATCCCTATCCTAGTTTATGTTCTATTTATCTTTTATTTATCACTTTATAAAACTATTTGAATATGCCTGACTGAGATTTACAAGGTGACCATAGCTTGCTTCAAGCCGACAATCTCCGTGGGATCGACCCTTACTCACGTAAGGTTTATTACATAGACGACTCAGTGCACTTGCTGGTTAGTTGTACAAAGTTGTGAAACAGATATAAGATCATGAACGTGCGTATTTAGTTTTTAGCACCGTTACCAAGGAAGGAACGATCACGATTTCGCACACCAAGCGTCAACACCAAACTTAAAAGTTTGCTTGTCCTCAAGCAAAGAAGAACTGAAAATAGAAAGAGATAATTTATTATGAAAGAAAGAAAAAGAAGAGGATAAAAGAATAACAGAAAATTAAGATTGGGAGAGAGAGGGAAAGAAAACTAGGTGGAATTAGTGCGGCGCAAGCGGCGCAGACGCGTGAGTCACGCGATCGCGCAGTTAGCGCACTGTTGAAGTGGCGCGAACGCGTGGGTGACGCGATCGCGTGGATGGCCGATATTGAAAAACCGAAGCGGACGCATGGGGTACGTGTTCGCATGACCAAATTTGTGCTTTTAGCACACTTCTTGCCCGAAGCTAGCACAACGCTCTGCCCAAGCACTCTTTTACGTCGATTCTACAGGTCACGCATTCGCGTGAGTGACGCGGACGCGTGGGAGGCAGTTTTCCTACATGATGCGGGCGCGTCATCGACGCGGTCGCGTGGAACAATTTGTGCCAAAGGCACTATTCCAGCGCCACTCCCTCGCAACTCTCTGTCAAATTTATTTTCTTTAAACACACCCATCTGACGCGGATGCGTCAGCGACGTGTGCGCGTCGTGTGCGCTCTTTTTTTTTAGCCTGAGGTGTTTGGTTCCTGTGATAAAATAGCTGCATGATCAGAAAATTAGTAAGAACTTAATAAAAATCAACTATGTAAAAACTACTACTATGAAAAATAACTAAAAATGAAGAAGAACGATCATACCACAGTGGGTTGTCTCCCACCAAGCACTTTTAGTTAAAGTCCTTAAGTTGGACATGTGGTGAGTTCCTTGTCATGGTGGCTTGTGCTTGTACTGATCCAGGAATCTCCACCAATGTTTGTTAATCCAATGGCTACTGGGATCCCAAACTAGGCGCATAACGCCTTTGAGCAAGTGGAAACAAGTGACAGGGCCCCAAGAGTGTTGATTGTGGGAATGAATTCCAGGGTCCCAAACCTTGCTTTTACACCCGTCTTCTTGTGTATCACCATTGTTCCCACCGGGTGGCAAGTAATCTAAATTCTTACAGAGACATCCAAACAACCATCTAGACCCATTTAGATTAGCTCTACACCAATCCTTACACTTCAATTTGGAGCATGCAACCATATTGAACCTTGCTTGACAATTCTCAGCACTAACCATCTTCCTCTTATTCTTAATATTACAGAGAGCTTTAAGTTGACCATCCGTCTCCAGTATCCCATATTCAAGTGGGAAAGTAAAGGTTAAGGTTAGGAATTTTACCCACTTGAATGTTGTATTGGATGGTGATGGCTTTGGAAGAGGTCTTGCAAGCTCCACTCCCTTGTGTTCTTCTTTGAATTCTACCACCTCTTTGCAAGCTTCCTCAATTTCAACCTCTTCTTCTTGGTAGCTTTCTTTTAATTCAATCTCTTCTTCATTGCTTACCAAGGGCATGAGAGGTTGTGTATCTTCCTCCTTTGTGGGTGCATCTTCCTCCTTTGTTTTTGCATCTTCTTCTTCTTCCATGTGTGAGGATGGAAAGTTCTCTAATGCACTGGAGTATAAACTCCTTTGATTGATTTCCTCACTTTCTTCCATAGGATTTTGCATTGTATCTTTTGGGAAGGAATTTGCTTGTTCCTCTTCCTGGTATTTGATAATCGACTGCATATGCTTCTCTATATTTTTGACACTTGTCTTTATATCATGTAAATATTCTTTCATGAGAAGCTCAAGATCCGATGGTATTTGATATGAATAAGAAGGAGGTGATGGTTCTTGATAAGTGTAAAAAGAGGATGGTTCTTAGTATGAATAAGAAGATAGTGGCTCTTGATATGGGTAGAAAGATGATGGTTCTTGATATGGATAGAAAGGAGGTGGTTCTTGGTATGGATATGGGGATGGTGGTTCTTGATAGTTGGAACATGGAGCATTGAAGTTTCTTTGGTTTTGACTTTGCCAACCAAAATTTGGGTGGTTTTCCCATTCATAATGATATGAATCATTACTCGGGTGTGAGTAGTAACTCATATGATCTCTCTTCATTATTTTTCCTTAGCACAACACACCAAAAAGAATTAAACGCACCATGTGGTAAACAGGAAAGCAAAGAAAAAAAGAACAAAATTCTAAAAATTAAAATAAAACTAACTAGAAAACACCAAACTTAATTTCAGAAATTAAAAAAAATATTAATACTATTTTATTTAATTATTAAATTTTTTTTGTTAAAAATAGAAATAAAATAAAACTAATAAAATATTGAAAGATAAAAAAAAATGTAAAAAAAACAGAATGAAAATAAAAGAAAAAAATAAAATAATAAAGATAAAAAATAAATAAATAAAACTGACGCACGTTTTGAAAACAAAATTCAAATGTTAAATGAAGTAAAAAAAAAATAAAACGGGGGACAGGGGGTTGCTAACGCAAAACAAGAACTTTTTCATTTTAATTTTTTTTTATTTTTTATTTTTTATTTTTTTAATTTTTTAATTTTTTTTATTTTAAAAAAATATTTTTAAACGGAAGAAAGAAAAAATAAATAAATAAAACGGGGCAGGGGGTTTTCAAACGGAATTTTTTTTTGAAAAATAATAAAATAATATTTAAAACGCCTAATCTAAACAATCAAACAACTAATAGTTGTTAATCACAGTCAATTCCCGGCAACGGCGCCAAAAACTTGATGCGGTATTTACAACCACACTTACTAACCGGCAAGTGCACCGGGTCGTACCAAGTAATACCTTACGTGAGTAAGGTCGATCCCACGAGGATTGATGGATTAAGCAACGATAGTGTTTGATAGGATTAGTTAGACAAGCAGAAAATAGTGTTTGAGATGCAATATAAAAGACATTAAACAATATAAAAAAATATTAAAAACAGGCAGGTGAATAGGTGAGGAATAAAATATGGAGAAAATAGTTAAGGCTTCAGAGTTATCTATTTTTCCGGATTAACTTTTCTTACTAACTATTTTAAACATGTAGGATTTAATTTATGGCAAACTATATGTGACTAGACCCTAATTCCTTAGACCTTCCTAGTCTCCTCTAAAATTCATCAACAGCCAATTTTTTGGTCAATTAATTCCAATTAGAGGGTGATAATCAAATTCTAGTTTATATGCCACAAGAATCCTAATTGTCCAAAAATAAAGGGATTATATGTCACGTATCCCGTTAAATACAAACAATTAGAAATTCAGGATAATATGTTTTCAAGCTATTGTTCAAGTAAAGAGCTTTTCCAAGTTTTACAAGAACTCAAATAGAACATGGGGCATACTTTCGTTACACCCAAATTTATAAAATAAAGAACGAAAACAATTATTAAAATATAAATTCATACATAAATTAAAATAGAAAAATAATAAAATCAATCCATAGAAATAGACAGAGCTCCTAACCTTAACAATGGAGGATTAGTTGCTCATAATTGAGAGGGAAAATAAAGATTGTAAATTAGGATGGAATGGGATCCTCCCCTGGACCTCTACAAAGGAAGGAAAGCTTCCTCCTTTTATAACTAATCCTAATAAATTTAAAATCTAATATCTAAAACTAAAAATTAAAATAATATCCTTTCCTAATTTAAGATTTGAATTTAAATTTGAATTAATTAACAGATCTTCAGTTGATGGATGGGGCCACTTGTTCTGTCCATTCTGTAGCTTTTAATCTGTGTTTTCTGGGCTGAAAACTGAGTTAAAACAGCCCAGAAATTGACCCCAGCGTTTTCTATCAATTCTGCAGATCGCTCATGTGACGCGTCCGCGTCGTCCACGCGTTCACGTCATTTGTGCAGATTCCAGTCCACGCGTTCGCGTCAGGCACGCGATCGCGTCATTGCGATTTCCTCCATTCCGCGCGGTCGCGTGAGCCATGCGTCCGCATCGGTATTCGCTGGTCATCTCCTTGGTTTCTTATCTTTCTCTGCAGAAACTTCATCAAATCCATCCGAATGCTACCTAAAATAAATAAAATTGCACAAAACTCAAAATAGCATCCATAGTGGCTAAAATATAATTAATTCTTAATTAAACTCAACAAATTAGATGCAAATTCACTAGGAAAAGATAGACAAGATGCTCACGCATCACAACACCAAACTTAAACTGTTGCTTGTCCTCAAGCAACCAAAACTAATATAAGCTTAGGATGTGAATTTACATGAGAATGAGAGTTCGATTAAGCCCATGTCTCTTCTTATAGTGGGGTTTACAACTGCAATCCTGAATAGTTTTGGCATCTCACTTTATCCTTTGAAGTTCAGAATGATTGGCATCCATATAAATTCAGAGTTCAGATAGTGTTATTGATTCTCCTAGTTCAGTATGTTGATTCTTGAACACAGCTACTTTTTGAGTCTTGGCTGTGACCCTAAGCATTTTTTTTTCCAGTATTACCACCGGATACATAAATGCCACAGACACATAGCTGGGTGAACCTTTTCAGATTGTGACTCATCTTTGCTAGAGTCCCCAGTTAGAGGTGCCCAGAGTTCTTAAGCACACTCTTTTTGCTTTGGACCACGACTTTAACCGCTCAGTCTCAAGCTTTTCACTTGACACCTTCACGCCACAAGCACATGGTTAGGGAAAGCTTGATTTAGCCGCTTAGGCCAGAATTTTATTCCTTTGGGCCCTCCTATCCATTAATGCTCAAAGCCTTGGATCCTTTTTACACTTTGCCTTTTAGTTTAAAGGGTTATTGGCTTTTTCTCTGCTTGTTTTTTCTTTTTCTCTTTTTTTTGTCTTTATTTATTATTATTATTTTTATTTTATATATATATATATATATATATATATATATATATATATATATATATATATTGCAAGCTTTGTGTTTTTCACTGCTTTTTCTTGCTTCAAGAATCAATTTTATGATTTTTCAGATTATCAATAACATTTCCCTTTTTCATCATTCTTTCAAGAGCCAACAATTTTAACATTCATAAACTTCACTATAAAAAATATGCACTGTTCATGTCATGCATTCAGAATCACAGAAAATACCACCACATTTAAGTATATAAGACTATTCTTCAATATAGACCCACTTTCTCATGCAATATATCACTCCTGTATTTTTGATTTGAAATTAAGCTCAGTGAGTAATACATGAGACAATTTTTTTTTTCAGAATTAAAGCAATAGGGAGAACTAAACTAGTCCTAGGATTCTAACTAATAAAGGATCATGCAACAAACAAAGAAAAATAGCAGAAAATCGGAACATAACATAGACAAAGAGGGGAGGAATAAAAAATGAAAGGAACTCAACCACCTTAGTTATCCTAGCAGTCGTTTATTCTTCAGGTTGTGCTCCTCAATGAAGATGATTTGCCTCCCTTTTGGTGCCATAGGAATAAACAGAAAACTTCTAAGCGAAGAGTCAACACCAAACTTAAAAGTTTGCTTGTCCTCAAGAAAAGAAGAACTGAAAATAGAAAGAGATAATTTATTATGAAAGAAAGAAAAAGAAGAGGATAAAAGAATAAGAGAAAATTAAGATTGGGAGAGAGAGGGAAAGAAAACTGGGTGGAATTAGTGCGGCGCAAGCGGCGCGGACGCGTGAGTCACGCGATCGCGTGGGTGATGCGATCGCGTGGATGGCCGATATTGAAAAAACGAAGCGGACGCGTGGGGTACGCGTTCGCGTGACCAAATTTGTGCTTTTAGCACACTTCTTGCCCGAAGCCAGCACAACTCTCTGCCCAAGCACTCTTTTACGTCGATTCTGTAGGTCACGCTTTCGCATGAATGACGCGGACGCGTGGGAGGCAGTTTTCCTACATGACGCGGGCGCGTCATCGACGGGGTCGCGTGGAACAATTTGTGCCAAAGGCATTATTCCAGCGTCACTCCCTCGTAACTCTCTGTCAAATTTATTTTTTTTCACACACACCCATCTGACGCGGACGCGTCAGCAACGCTGCGTGTCGTGTGCGCTCTTTTTTTTTTTTTTAGCCTGAGGTGTTCGGTTCCTATGATAACATAGCTGCATGATCCGAAAATTAGTAAGAACTTAATAAAAATCAACTAAGTAAAAACTACTACTACAAAAAATAACTAAAAATGAAGAAGAACGATCATACCACGGTGGGTTGTCTCCCACCAATCACTTTTAGTTAAAGTCCTTAAGTTGAACATGTGGTGAGTTCCTTGTCATGGTGGCTTGTGCTTGTACTGATCCAGGAATCTCCACCAATGTTTGTTAATCCAATGGCTACCGGGATCCCAAACTAGGCGCATAACGCCTTTGAGCAAGTGGAAACAAGTGACAGGGCCCCAAGAGTGTTGATTGTGGGAATGAATTCCAGGGTCCCAAACCTTGCTTTTACACCCGTCTTCTTGTGTATCACCATTGTTCCCACCGGGTGGCAAGCAATCTGAATTCTTACAGAGACATCCAAACAACCATCTAGACCCATTTAGATTAGCTCTACACCAATCCTTACACTTCAATTTGGAGCATGCAACCATATTGAACCTTGCTTGACAATTCTCAGCACTAACCATCTTCCTCTTACTCTTAATATCACAGAGAGCTCTAAGTTAATCATCCGTCTCTAGTAGCCCATATTCAAGTGGGAAAGTAATGGTTAAGGATAGGAATTTTACCCACTTGAATGTTGTATTGGTAAATGGAAGCCTCGGTCCAACAGAATTAGACATGGCTTTACAGCCAGCCAAGCTTCAACATATCATCATGAAACTCTAGAATTCATTCTTAAAAATTTTGAAGAACAGAATAAATTTTTTTTTGAATTTTTTTTTTGAAAATAAACATAAAACGCTTAAACATAAAATAAAATTACCCAATCTAAGCAACAAGATGAACCGTCAGTTGTCCAAACTCGAACGATCCCCGGCAACGACGCCAAAAACTTGGTGCACGAAATTGTTATCCCCTGGCATGGCTCCAAAAACTTGGTGCACAATACCATGCTTCACACGTCTCTTCACAACTTCGCACAGCTGACCAGCAAGTGCACTGGGTCATCCAAGTAATACCTTACATGAGTAAGGGTCGATCCCACGGAGATTGTTGGTTTGAAGCAAGCTATGGTTATCTTGTAAATCTCAGTCGGGAAGATTCAAATGGCTATGGAGTTTTGATAATTAAAAGATAAATAAAACAAAAAATAAGATAGAGATACTTATGTAATTCATTGGTGGGAATTTCAGATAAGCGTATGGAGATGCTTTGTTCCTTCTGAATCTCTGCTTTCCTACTGCCTTCATCCAATCATTCATACTCCTTTCTATGGCAAGCTGTATGTTGGGGATCACCGTTGTCAATAGCTACCGTCCATCCTCTCAGTGAAAATAGTCCTCTACGGTTTCTGCACGGCTAATCAATTGTCGAATTTCTCGTCTCGGATGAAAAATACCAGGCACAGCCACTGCATGGCTAATCATCTGTCGGTTCTCACTTGTGTTGGAATAGGATCCTGTGATCCTTTTGCATCTGTCACTTTGCCCAACAGTCATGAGTTTAAAGCTCGTCATAGTCATCCCATCCCAGATCCTACTCGGAATACCACAGACAAGGTTTAGACTTTCCGGCTCTCAAGAATACTGCCAATTGATTCTAACTTATACCACGAAGATTCTAATCTCAGATTCAGATGCTCTATTGTCAGGAGAGATGATGTGAATCGTTGATGAGAGATCCAAGAGATATGCATTCAAGCTTGTTTTCAGATAGAACGGAAGTGGTTGTCAGTCACACGTTCATAAGTGAGAATGGTGATGAGTGTCACATAATCATCACATTCATCATGTTCTTATGTGTGAATGAATATCTTAGAACAAGAATAAGCATGGATTGAATAGAAAAACAATAGTACTTTGCATTAATACTCGAGGAACAACAGAGCTCCACACCTTAATCTATGGTGTGTAGAAACTCCACCGTTGAAAATACATCAGTGATGAAGGTCCAGGCATGGCCGAATGGCCAGCCTCCATAAAGGTCTAAGACAACATAAAAACTGATCAAAGATTGATCCGAAGATACCTAATACAATAGTAAAAGGTCATATTTATACTAGACTAGTTGCTAGGGTTTACAGAAATAAGTAAATGATGCAGAAATCTACTTCCGGGCCCACTTGGTGTGTGCTTGGGCTGAGCATTGAAGATTTCATGTGTAGAGACTTTTTTTGGAGTTAAATGCCAGCTCTGGTGCCAGTTTGGGCGTTTAACTCCAGCTTTTATGCCAGTTCTGGCGTTTAACGCCAGAATAGAGTTGAAAGTTGGCGTTTAAATGCCAGTTTGTGTCATCAAAACTCGGGCAAAGTATAGACTATTATATATTGCTGGAAAGTCCAGGATATCTACTTTCTAACGCAATTAAGAGCGCGTCAATTGGGTTTCTGTAGCTCTAGAAAATTCATTTCGAGTATAGGGAGGTCAGAATCCAACAGCATATGCAGTCCTTTTTTAGCCTCTGAATCAGATTTTTGCTCAGGTCCCTAAATTTCAGCCAGAAAATACCTAAAATCACAGAAAAACACACAAACGCATAGTAAAGTACAGGAGTGTGAATTTTGCAAAAAAACTAATAAAAATATAATAAAAACTAATCAAAACATACTAAAAACTACTTAAAAATAATGGCAAAAAGCGTATAAATTATCCGCTCATCACGTGCGCACAAGTAAGTGTGCATGTACACAAGAAGGAATCTGAATGTGTGCATGCACACAAGCACCTGTGCATATGCACAGGAGAACATTCAGCAAAGTGTGCGTACGCACAAGACCCTGCACGTGGTTAGATTAATGAAACACGTGCTACGCGATTTCTGAGGGCTTTTGGCCCATTTTGGAAGGCTTGAAGGCTGAATTGAAGTGGTATATGAAGGGTATATTAACACATATGAAGGCAATTAGAAAAAGGAGCTCACTTAGATGGTTTTTTTTAGAACATAATTAAGAGTAGGAGTAGTGTAGAGTAGAATGCTCTCTTAGGGTTTCATTTCCATTTTCATTGTAGCATTTTATAGCAAGCTTTGATTTTGGATTTTGCTTATTTAATTGTAAGTATTCTCAATTTCCTCTTTAATTACATTATTTTTATTTGCATTTCCTCTTGGTTCAAGTGCTTTGTTTATATTTCCAATTTTGAGTTCTTGAAGTTTGATTGATGAATTTACTGTTTTATGCTTTCTTTTTGCTTGTTTGGATGTTTATTATTGATTTTGTGAATAGTTAGTTATAGTTCCCTAATTTTTCTTGCAATTTCTCATGTTTCGATTTGATGCCCACCAAGTATCTGTAAAAATTTCACTTGGTAATTTTGAGTAGATTTTCACACCTTGGCTTGGGATTTGAGTTCCTAGAATACTATAGTCATGATATCCGACATTTAGTGGTAATTCTTGGGTAGTTAGTTGACTCTTGTTTCCATTGACGCTAGCTTTTTATTAACTATTTTGGTAAGTTAGCTAGGACTTATGGATTAAGGTCAATTATACTTGCTTGACTTGCTCCTCGATGTTAGGGGTTAACTAGGTGAGATTGACTTATCATAATTACCATAGCTGTGGTTATGGTGATGATAGGATTCCTTGGATCCTCATTCCCAAGTCAAGGCTCTTTATTACATATCTTGCATTTTCACTATTTTTAACCTTGCTTCCTTTTTATTTGCTTTAATATTAATTTTGATCGTTGCTTAGTTCTTTCATTTCTTAGTTCTTTCAATATTTTGTTCTTTGATTTGAAAACCATTCTATTTTGTCCCCATAACCGAAAGCGTAACACCTCAATTGCATCATAGGGAGAACGACCCGAGGTTGAATTACTCTTGATCTCGGTTTATAATTGATTTGAATTTTAATATTTGATCATGAGGATTCATTGTTGGTTTGGACTATGCTACCAACGATTTGATTCATGTCTCGATTGATTCTAAACTATACAAGGAAATCCTCTTATCAAATTTGGCGCCATTGTCGGGGATGAAATTGGTGTTATGTTTTAGGTTGATGTGAATATGCCCATAGTGTAGGTAGCTTACGTCTTGGTTGTTTGGTTGTTTTTGTTAATATTTGGGTGTTTAGTCTTCTTGTTTGTTGATGTCCTTTGCTTTTATTTCTTACTTTCTTTATGAGATATCACCCTTGTTGCTTGGAGTTTGGTTGTGATTGTGTTGTAGGGTATGATGAATTCAAATTGGGATTGTATCAAGAAGTGGGAGAAACGATGGAGGGAGGAGCAATCCTCCCCATACTACAACGAGGCAATGAAGATTTCTCACCAAGAATGAAAATGGTGCTGACCAAAAGTCCAATATTGCCTCATACAGTGAACAAGATCCTCTCCCTTGAGCATATTAAGTTAATCCATGAGGATACAGGAAAAAGATTGACAGTAAGATGTGAGGAGCTAAGGCACTATGATCAACTCTCACCTTAGCTAAACTGACTGTCAAGTTAGTGACGGTAAAGAAGCTCTTATTGGGAGGCAACTCAATCCCTAGTATTCTTTGATTTTTTTTTCAGTTTAATTTTCATTTATTTATGACTTCTACTCATAGTTTTCTTTGGTTTACTTATGTTTGTGGTCGTGGAAAGTGTTTAGAATAGGGATAGAGGAGTCTGGAAGAAGAACAGAACACCCTAGAGAGGATTTCAATTCGGATGCTCTGGCGTTAAATGCTAGGATGGGTGTTCAGCAACAGACAGGGCACTAATCTCAAGGAGCTCTCTGATGGGTGGCGCTAAATTCTAGGCTAGGCATTTAGGGCCAAGGAGCACGTAATTCTAGGTGACTTCACGTCGATTTGGGCGCTAAACGCTATGTTGAGCGTTTATTGCCTACATTTGCAACTTGAAAGCTGGCATTAAACGCCCTCCATGGCATTTAGCACCATGGATAGCACGCAAATCAAGATAGTATATGCCTCACAGGGCGCTAAATGCCAGCTAGGCGTTTAGCGCCAGGCCTCGTCCTAAAAAAAAATTATTCCTGAAAAGTGTGGTGGCGCTAAACGGCCTTCTTGGCGTTTAGTGCCGCCTGAATGGCACATTTCGCGAAGTGTTGTGGTGCTAAATGTCAGGGCTGGCGTTTAGCACTAGCAATGCAGAATCATTCTTTGAAAGAGGAACTTTAATTTCCACAACGGTAACTTCCATACCCCCCTTTTGACCGTTCAACCCACCATCCCCACTCCACTCTATTTTCCTCTACTTTCATTCCCCTTCCTTCTTTTCCACCACATCTTTCCGCGTGACCTCCCCTTTCTTTCTCGTTTTTATCTCCGTTTTTCTTTGCTCGGGGACGAGCAAAAGCTTTAACTTTGGTGTTGGGGCAATCCATTTTTCCATTTTTGTCATCTTTCACGTGGCACCAAAAACTGGAGAATCCTCTTCAAGGAAGAGAAAAGAGAAGGCTCCTGCAACCGATCCATTTGACTTTAGCTGGTTTTTCTCCAAGACCCACGACGATTACTTTAATGAGATTCTGAGCAAAAAGAAGATAATCCCAGAGGTCCAATTTGATTTGCAACTAGATGAGTATCCAGAGATCAGGAAACAGATTCTGAGGAGGGGTTGGCAAGTGCTACACAATCCTGTGAAAGATGTGGGTGTTCTAATGGTCAAGGAGTTCTACACCAATGCTTGGGTGACGTACAAGCATGTCAAGGGCGTGAACCCTGACCCAAAGAACTGGCGCACTATGATCCGAGGGAAGATCTTAGAGTTTGGTCCAAAGAGGGTGAGGGATATACTTCAGCTGCCACCATCCAGAGATGACCCTCACTCTTACACTCAGAGGGTCAACACTGATAAGAGACTGGACTAGATTCTTACTGACAGATGCCTCCCCGGAGCACAGTGGAGGAGGGATGCTAGAGGTCAGCCATACCAGCTGGCCAGGCATGATCTGAAGCCAGTTGCTCAGGGGTGGTTAGAGTTTATTCAGTGCTCCATCATTCCTACGAGTAACCGGTCTGAGGTTATTATTGACTGAGCTGTGATAATTCACAGTATTATGCTCTGTAATGAGGTGGAGGTGCACCATGTGATCCCTCAGGAGTTATACAGCATAGCAGCGAAGGCCTCCACCTCTGTTAGACTAGCCATCCCCCACCTCATCTTCCGCTTATGTGAGGCTGCCTGAGTCCGCATTGATAGGGATATCCCTATTGACATTGAGAGGCCGATCACTTGGAGGGGTATGGAGTACACCAAGGAGCTTGGACGAGCACCACCTCAGGAGCCAGTTCCCCCTCCTTAGTAGGAGTTGCCTGAGATCCCTCAGGGATATTATTTCCCACCTCGTGACTATTGGGATCAGCTGACTACATCTATTGGGCAGCTGACATCTTTTGTTGATCAGCTGAGGATAGAGTATCAGGATCACTCTGCCCTCCTCCATCAGGTAGTGGAGGAACAGCAAAGCCATGGGTGAGAGTTAGAGGAGTTGAGGCGCTAGAGAGGATTCTGGGAGGGAGTAGCCACCAGAACTAAGGTGGTTAAGTTTCATTATCTGCTGCTTTATTTATTTTCTATTTTTCAGTATTTTATCTTGTTTCCTGTTATCTGTTGAAGCCTTTGAATGATCATTAGTAGTTTTTTATTACTTTTCTAGTTTAGTTATTTAAATTGATATTTTATGTTTATTTTGAAAAATATCTCATTTATTGCTCACTGAGCTTGAAAAATCAAAAGAAAAAGAAAAGAACTAGTCAAATGCATGAGATTTTAGTTATATATTTTGAGTTGTTCTTATTACTTTGATGTGGTGGTAGTATCTATGATTCTGAATATATGAATTGAATAGTATATAATTGATATTGAAGTTAAGAATGCTGATTCTTGAGGTACAAGAACTTAGAAAAATATAATGGATGCTCTAAATTGAGTAAGAAGTTGATCCTTGAAGCAAAATAAACAACAAAAAGAAAAGAAAATAAAAAATAATGTCCAAGGCTCTAAGTGTAACACCCTAATATATAGATCCTTATGCTCGAGTCATAAGTCAACGATATTACGGTGGTACGACTTAAGGTGGAATAATAGTAAGAAAATATATATATATATATATATGTGTGTGTGTGTGTGTGTGTGTGTGTGTGTGTGTGTGTGTGTGTGTGTGTGTGTGTGTGTGTTTGAATGAAAGAACTAGTAAACGAGAAGCTTGAAAGGAAAATAAAATAAAATCGCGAACGAAAAGACACTCTCATAAATAGATAGCAGAAGAAAGGTAAAACGCGTTCAAAAAATGATAAGAATAAGATAAGGACAAAATGTATATAGGTAACATAAGTAAATAGCCACTAGTCATGACTTGCGAAGTTTAGGCCGGTTAGGGTACAGAAATTTAACACTAGATTGTAGGGGTGGCAGCAATACCCAAACCCGCGGGTACCAGACCCGCCCCTACACGGCCGAGGCGGGTTTAAACCCGACCCGCAGCGGGACGGATTTGAAGCGTGGCGGGGTGGATGAGCGGGGCGGGGCAGGGTCGGGTTTAGGGTGAACCCGCCCCTACCCGCCCCGGAGTGCATAAATATATATATATATATATATATATATATATATATATATAAATTAAAAATTAGAGTTACTTGACTTCACTTCCTCGCCGCCGTCACTCATTTCATTTCCATTCTCAAATCTTAACCCTAGGCATTAGGCAAACTCTGAAGCTCACTTCGTCACTCACTCACTCTTCACTCCTTCAGGCTTGAGGCTTCAGGCCTTCAGCTCTTCTCCAACTCTCCAAGGCTGTCAAGGACCACATCCTCTGCTCAGCTGCGCCAGTAAGTCACTGTCACAGCTCGTTCGATCGTTCGCCGTCGCTCACCAAGACACCAACCGTCCTCATTCATCTCGGTCGCCTCGCTGCTGTCGCTCATGGAGCTCACATCGGCATCGCTTCCACTTCTTGCCGTCACTGTCCTTGCCGACTCGCCTCTCCAATCTGCGGTCTTTGATTTGTGCTCACCTTGTCGTCCCTCCTTCCTCCGTTGTCGTCTCTCTGGTGACTGGTAAGCACTAAGCACTTCTCGCTCAATACTTATCGCTGATGTGCATGTTCAGTTTTTTTAATTTAATTTTTATGATTTATGTTTTATGTTAAAATAGTTAAGATAAAACTAAAATTAATTTTGATTTCAAAAAATTAATTTCTCGCTTTGGTGACTGGTAGATTCCTGCATTGTGTAGCTCTTTTTCTTATAAAATCTAGTCCATGGAAAATTCAGGGAAGAATATGTTTGTTGGCTCAATTTGTCAGACTTTGTTAGGCTAAAGCTTGTAAAATTGAAGTTGTTTTGGCTTCTTTGATGATTGGTTATATGGAGAAGAAGAAGTGATTTATTCTGATTTTATTCTGATTTTGCAATTGTCATTGAGTAGTGAATGGACTCTTCAAGATTAGAGTGACTTGGTTTATGAAAGGGAATATGATCAAGGTGTTATAATTATGAAGAGAATCAAAGACTGTTCTGTTTTTTCTGTTAAGAACAAAGGCCAGAGCAATAAGTTTAGTGTTAATTATGTTATGAACTTTGTTTATCTGTTTTGGTATGTTGCAGTTTTTGGTTGAATAAATTTGGCTGAATTTTTCCTAAAACCTGTGTGATTTTTGTGCAATTTTACTACACTAATTAAACAACAGAAGTGCAGAACTGATCAACAAATTTTGCTGATAATTCCATTCCATGCATCTTGTAAATTTCTTCCTATCCATGTGATAAAAAAAATTCAGTATTTCAGTTATATCTATCTAAAGAAATAAAAGGGTATTGACATAATTCTTTCTTGGTCATTATGATTCACTTTCCTAATCTCTTAATTATAAAGGTTGAGTGATGAATTATCAAATCATATTCACGTAGTTTACTGCTACTGCTACTGTTACCAAATGAATTTTGAATTTAATAAAAGTAATCTCTAAATTATAAATCTAAATAAGCAAACTCATAATCCTCAAAAAATAAAAGATGTTAACAACTTCTAATTAACCTACTTGAATGGAGTTATTTTCCTCGTCGAGTTCCTTATTTTCCTTGTCAAGTCTAGTAAGTTCTTCATGGAGTAATTGGACTTCAGTTCTAAGCTTTGCCACAGATCCTTCGAGCTCTTGGAATGCTTCCTAATAAAATTAACAATTTTGTTTATAAATTGAAATTCAAGTTTTGGAGATATATATCAATCAAGATAATGCACACTTTTATATTGTATTATGTACCTGTTCATAATTTCTCTTCCTCTGAGCACATTTTCTGCTGGCCTCTCTTACATAGTACCAATTAATTTGCTAATTGTTACATCTTTTGATTTTCAGGTTTAAATTTTGATTTGCAAACTTTTAATGATGATGAAGATGTTGAAAGTGATCAAGAATAAGGGTTGAAGATTCCTGGAGGACGAAATTGTGATTGCCCTCTTTGTATTTGCATGAGATTTATTTAGTGGCTCCTTGGCATATTTGATCACAACTCCGTTCAACTTAACCAGCAAGTGTACTGGGTCATCCAAGTAATACCTTACGTGAGTAAGGGTCGATCCCACAGAGATTGTTGGTATGAAGCAAGCTATGGTCACCTTGTAAATCTCAGTTAGGCAGATTAAATGATTATGGATTTCAAAAATTAATAATAAAAAGAAAATAAAATAGGATAGAAATACTTATGTAAATTAATGGTGGGGATTTCAGATAGGCGTGTGGAGATGCTAGAATCCTCTCAAATCTCTGTTTTCCTATTGCTTTCATCCAATTCTTCTTACTCCTTTCCATGGCAAGCTGTATGTAGGGCATCACCGTCATCAATGGCTACTTTTCATCCTCTCGGGAAAATGGTCCTATGCGCTGTCACTGCATGGCTAATCGTCTGGAGGCATCACCCTTGACAATGGTTACATCCCATCCTCTCAGTGAAAATGGTCCAAATGCTCTGTCACAGCACGGCTAATCATC
The DNA here is from genome assembly GCF_003086295.3 of Arachis hypogaea. Lineage (NCBI taxonomy): Eukaryota > Viridiplantae > Streptophyta > Magnoliopsida > Fabales > Fabaceae > Arachis > Arachis hypogaea. The sequence continues at coordinate 55,369,365 of NC_092045.1, forward strand.
TGTCGGTTCTCAATCAGGTTGGAATAGAATCCATTGATTCTTTTGCGTCTGTCACTAACGCCCAGCCTTCAGGAGTTTGAAGCTCGTCACAGTCATTCAATTCCGGAATCCTACTCGGAATACCACAGACAAGGTTAGACTTTCCGGATTCCCATGAATGCCGCCATCTATCTAGCTTATACCACGAAGATTCTGTTGGGGAATCTAAGAGATATGCGCCCGGCCTAAAGTAGAACGGAAGTGGTTGTCAGTCACACGCGTTCATAGGTGAGAATGATGATCAGTGTCACGGATCATCACATTCATCAAGTTGAAGTGCAACGTATATCTTGGAATAAGAATAAAAAGAGAATTGAATAGGAAGTAATAGTAATTGTATTGAAACTTGAGGTACAGTAGAGCTCCACACCCTTAATCTATGGTGTGTAGAAACTCCACCGTTGAAAATACATAAGTGAAAGGTTCAGGCATGGCCGAATGGCCAGCCCCCATGAAGGTGATCAAAAGACCGAATGGTCAAAAGACGTCTAATACAATAGTAACTTATCCTATTTATACTAGACTAGCTACTAGGGTTTACATGAGTAAGTAATTGATGCATAAATCCACTTCCGGGGCCCACTTGGTGTATGCTTGGGCTGAGCTTGATCTATCCACGAGCTGAGGCTTTTCTTGGAGTTGAACGCCAAGTTGTAACGTGTTTTGGGCGTTCAACTCCGGGTCGTGACGTGTTTCTGGCGTTTAACTCCAGACAGCAGCATGTACTTGGCGTTGAGCGCCACTTTACGTCGTCAATTCCCGAATAAAGTATGAACTATTATATATTGCAGGAAAGCTCTGGATGTCTACTTTCCAACGCCGTTAAGAGCGCACCATTTGGAGTTTTGTAGCTCCAGAAAATCCATTTTGAGTGCAAGGAGGTCAGATTCCAACAGCATCAGCAGTCCTTTTGTCAGCCTTTTTCAGAGTTTTGCTCAAGTCCCTCAATTTCAGCTAGAAATTATGTGAAATCATAGAAAAACACACAAACTCAAAGTAAAGTCCAGAAATATGAATTTAACATAAAAACTAGTGAAAACATCCCTAAAAGTAGCTTGAACTTACTAAAAACTACCTAAAAACAATGCCAAAAAGCGTATAAATAATCCGCTCATCACAACACCAAACTTAAATTGTTGCTTGTCCCCAAGAACTTGAAAATCAATTAGGATAAAAAAAGAGAATATACTATAAATTCCAAAATATCAATGAATATTAATTCTAATTAGATGAGCGAGACTTGTAGCTTTTTGCTTCTGAATAGTTTTGGCATCTCACTTTTTCCTTTGAAGTTTAGAATGATTGGCTTCTCTAGGAACTTAGAATTTCGGATAGTGTTATTGATTCTCCTAGTTAAGTATGTTGATTCTTGAACTCAGCTACTTATGAGTCTTGGCCGTGGCCCTAAGCACTTTGTTTTCCAGTATTACCACCGGATACATAAATGCCACAGACACATAACTGGGTGAACCTTTTCAGATTGTGACTTAGCTTTGCTAGAGTCCCCAGTTAGTGGTGTCTAGAGCTCTTAAGCACACTCTTTTTGCTTTGGATCACGACTTTAACCACTCAGTCTCAAGCTTTTCACTTGGACCTGCATGCCACATGCATATGGTTAGGGACAACTTAGTTTAGCCGCTTAGGCCTGGATTTTATTTCCTTGGGCCCTCCTATCCATTGATGCTCAAAGCCTTGGATCCTTTTTACCCTTGCCTTTTGGTTTTAAGGGCTATTGGCTTTTTCTGCTTGCTTTTTCTTTTTCTTTCTATTTTTTTTTTTGCAAGATTTTGCTATTCACTGCTTTTTCTTGCTTCAAGAATCAATTTCATGATTTTTTAGATTGTCAATAACATTTCTCTTTATTCATCATTCTTTCAAGAACCAACAGTTTTAACATTCATAAACAACAAGATCAAAAATATGCACTGTTCAAGCATTCATTCAGAAAACAAAAAGTATTGTCACCACATCAATATAATTAAATTAAATTCAAGGATAAATTCGAAATTCATGTACTTCTTGTTCTTTTGAATTAGAAACATTTTTCATTTAAGAGAGGTGAAGGATTAATAGAATTTATTCATAGCTTTAAGACATAGTTACTAACTACTAATGATCATGAAGTAGAGACACAAAACATAGATAAACACAACATAAAAACCGAAAAGTAGAAAGAAATAAGAACAAGGAATGAATCCACCTTAGTGATGGTGGCACCTTCTTCTTGAAGGACCAACAATGTCCTTAAGCTCATATATGTCCCTTTCTTGCCTTTGTTGCTCATCCCTCATTGCTCTTTGATCTTCTCTTATTTCATGGAGAATGATGGAGTGCTCATGATGTTCCACCCTTAATTGTTCCACATTGTGGTTCAAATCTTCTAAGGAAGTGTTGAGTTGTTCCCAATAGTTGTTGGGAGGAAAGTGCATCCCTTGAGGCACCTCAGGGATTTCTTGATGATGAGCTTCCTCATGCATCTCTTGAGATCCGTGGAGGGTCTCTTTTGCTTGCTCCATCCTCTTCTTGGTGATGGGCTTATCCTCTTCAATGGAGATGTCTCCTTCTATGATAACTCCAGCTGAGTAACATAGATGGCAAATAAGGTGAGGAAAAGCTAGCCTTGCCATGGTGGAGGGCTTTTCGGCTATTTTGTAGATTTCATTGGAGATGACTTCATGAACTTCTACTTCCTCTCCAATCATGATGCTATGAATCATGATGGCCCGATCCACAGTAACTTCAGATCGGTTGCTAGTGGGAATGATGGAGCGTTGAATGAACTCCAACCATCCTCTAGCCACATGCTTGAGGTCCAGTCTTCTTAGTTGAACTGGCTTGCCTTTGTAGTCTCTCTTCCATTGAGCTCCTTCCACACATATGTCCATTAGGACTTGGTCCAACCTTTGATTAAAGTTGACCCTTCTAGTGTAGGGGCGTACATCTTCTTGCATCATGGGCAAGTGGAACGCCAATCTCACATTCTCCGGACTAAATAAGTATTTCCCCCGAACCATTGTGAGATAATTCTTTGGACTCGGGTTCATACTTTGATCATGGTTCCTAGTGATCCATGCATTGGCATAGAACTCTTGAACCATTAAGATTCCGACTTGTTGTATGGGGTTGGTTAGGACTTCCCAACCTCTCTTCGGATCTCATGTCGGATCTCTGGATACTCATTTTTCTTGAGCTTGAAAGGGACCTCAGGGATCACCTTCTTCTTTGCCACAACATCATAGAAGTGGTCTTGATGGCTTTTGGAGATGAATCTTTCCATTTCCCATGACTCGGAGGTGGAAGCTTTTGTCTTCCCTTTTCCTTTTCTAGAGGATTCTCCGGCCTTAGGTGCCATTGATGGTAATGGAAAAACAAAAAGCTTATGCTTTTACCACACCAAACTTAAAATATTGGTCGCCCTCGAGCAAGAGAAGAAAGAAGAGAAGAAGAAGAAGAAGAAAATATGGAGGAGAAGGGGGAGTGTAGGTTTTGGCCAAGGTATAGAAGAGGGGGTCGTGTTGTGTGAAAATGAAGTGGAATGGAGGGGGTTATATAGGAAAAAGGGAGAGGGTAGGTTCGGCCATTTTAGGGTGGGTTTGGATGGGAAAGTGTTTTTGAATTTTGAAGGTAGGTGGGGTTTATGGGGAAAAGTGGATGGATGTGAGTGGTGAAGAGGTGATGGGGAAGAGAGATTGAGGTGATTGGTGAAGGGTTTTGGGAAAGAGTGTTTATTGGGAGGAGAGATTCAGAGATTGAAGTTGTTGGGAAGTGTGACATGGGGAAGAGTGTTATAGGATTAGGAGGTAAGGTGGGAATATGTTAGGTGGGGATTGGTGGACGAAATTGTGATAAAAGAGTTTCAAGCACTGTTAGAGAAGCTCACAACTCCGTTCAACTTTACCAGCAAGTGTACTGGGTCATCCAAGTAATACCTTACGTGAGTAAGGGTCGATCCCACAGAGATTGTTGGTATGAAGCAAGCTATGGTCACCTTGTAAATCTCAGTTAGGCAGATTAAATGGTTATGGGTTTCGAAAATTAATAATAAATAGAAAATAAAAAGGGATAGAAATACTTATGTAAATCAATAGTGGGAATTTCAGATAGGCGTGTGGAGATGCTAGAATCCTTTCGAATCTCTACTTTCTTATTGCTTTCATCCAATCCTTCTTACTCCTTTCCATGGCAAGCTGTATGTAGGGCATCACCATCATCAATGGCTAAATTTCATCCTCTCGGGAAAATGGTCCTATGCACTGTCACTGCACGGCTAATCGTCTGGAGGCATCACCCTTGTTGATGGCTACATCCCATCCTCTCAGTGAAAATGGCCCAAATGCTCTGTTACAGCACGGCTAATCTTCCGTCGGTTCTCAATCAGGTTGGAGTAGAATCCATTGATTCTTTTGCGTTTGTCATCACGCCCAGCCTTCAGGAGTTTGAAGCTCGTCACAGTCATTCAATACCGGAATCCTACTCGGAATACCACAGACAAGGTTAGACTTTCCGGATTCCCGGGATCCTACTCGGAATACCACAGACAAGGTTAGACTTTCCGGATCCCCATGAATGCCGCCATCTATCTAGCTTATACCACGAAGATTCTGTTGGGGAATCTAAGAGATATGTGCCCGGCCTAGAGTAGAACGAAAGTGGTTGTCAATCACGCGCGTTCATAGGTGAGAATGATGATGAGTGTCACGGATCATCACATTCACCAAAGTGTTATGCAATGTATATCTTGGAATAAGAATAAAAGAGAATTGAATAGAAAGTGATAATAATTGTATTGAAACTTGAGGTACAGCAGAGCTCCACACTCTTAATCTATGGTGTGCAGAAACTCCACCGTTGAAAGTACATAAGTCAAAGGTTCAGGCATGGCCGAATGGCCAGCCCCCTAAAACGTGCTCAATGGCCTCCTGAGATGAAGAATAAAACAAAACTGAGACCAAAGATGAAACATGGTCAAAAGACGACTAATACACTAGTAAAAAGTCTTATTTATACTAAACTAGCTACTAGGGTTTACATGAGTAAGTAATTGATGCATAAATCCACTTCCGGGGCCCACTTGGTGTATGTTTGGGCTGAGCTTGATCTATCCACGAGCTGAGGCTTTTCTTGGAGTTGAACGCCAAGTTATAACGTGTTTTTGGCGTTCAACCCCGGATCATGACGTGTTTCTGGCGTTTAACTCCAAACAGCAGCATGTACTTGGCGTTCAACGCCACGTTACGTCGTCAACTCCCGAATGAAGTATGAACTACTATATATTACTGGAAAGCTCTGAATGTCCACTTTCCAACGCCGTTGAGATCGCGCCATTTGGAGTTCTGTAGCTCCAGAAAATCCATTTTGAGTGCAGGGAGATCAGATTCCAACAGCATCAGCAGTTCTTTTGTCAGCCTTTTTTCAGAGTTTTGCTCAAGTCCCTCAATTTCAGCCAGAAATTACCTGAAATCACAGAAAAACACACAAACTCATAGTAAAGTCCAGAAATGTGAATTTAACATAAAAACTAATGAAAACATCCCTAAAAGTAGCTTGAACTTACTAAAAACTACCTAAAAACAATGCCAAAAAGCGTATAAATTATCCGCTCATCACAACACCAAACTTAAATTGTTGCTTGTCCCCAAGCAACTGAAAATCAATTAGGATAAAAAAGAAGAGAATATACTATAAATTCCAAAATATCAATGAATATTAATTATAATTAGATGAGCGGGACTTGTAGCTTTTTGTTTCTGAACAGTTTTGGCATCTCACTTTTTCCTTTGAAGTTTTAGAATGATTGGCTTTTCTAGGAACTTAGAATTTCGGATAGTGTTATTGACTTTCCTAGTTAAGTATGTTGATTCTTGAACACAGCTACTTATGAGTCTTGGCCGTGGCCCTAAGCATTTTGTTTTCCAGTATTACCACCGGATACATAAATGCCACAGACACATGACTGGGTGAACCTTTTCAGATTGTGACTCAGCTTTGCTAGAGTCCCCAGTTAGTGGTGTCCAGAGCTCTTAAGCACACTCTTTTTGCCTTGGATCACGACTTTAACCACTCAGTCTCAAGCTTTTCACTTGGACCTTCATGACACAAGCACATGGTTAGGGACAGCTTGATTTAGCCGCTTAGGCCTAGATTTTATTTTCTTGGGCCCTCCTATCCATTGATGCTCAAAGCCTTGGATCCTTTTTACCCTTGCCTTTTGGTTTTAAGGGCTATTGGCTTTTTCTGCTTGCGTTTTTTTTCTTTCTATTTTTTTTCGCCCTTTTTTTTCACTGCTTTTTCTTGCTTCAAGAATCAATTTTATGATTTTTCAGATTATCAATAACATTTCTCTTTGTTCATAATTCTTTCAAGAGCCAACAATTTTAACATTCATAAACAACAAGATCAAAAATATGCACTGTTCAAGCATTCATTCAAAAAACAAAAAGTATTGTCACCACATCAATATAATTAAATTAAATTCAAAGATAAATTTGAAATTCATGTACTTCTTGTTCTTTTGAATTAAAAACATTTTTCATTTAAGAGAGGTGAAGGACTAATGGAATTATTCATAACTTTAAGACATAGTTACTAACTACTAATGATCATGAAGTAGAGACACAAAACATAAATGAACATAACATAAAAACCGAAAAGCAGAAAGAAATAAGAACAAGGAATGAATCCACCTTAGTGGCGTCTTCTTCTTGAAGGACCAACAATGTCTTTAAGCTCTTCTATGTCCCTTCCTTGCCTCTGTTGCTCCTCCCTCATTGCTTTTTGATCTTCTCTTATTTCATGGAGAATGATGATGTGCTGATGATGTTCCACCCTTAATTGTTCCACATTGTAGCTCAAATCTTCTAAGGAAGTGTTGAGTTGTTCCCAATAGTTGTTGGGAGGAAAGTGCATCCCTTGAGGCATCTCAGGGATTTCTTGATGATGAGCTTCCTCATGCATCTCTTGAGATCCGTGGAGGGTCTCTCTTGCTTGCTCCATCCTCTTCTTGGTGATGGGCTTGTCCTCTTCAATGGAGATGTCTCCTTCTATGATAACTCCAGCTGAGTAACATAGATGGAAAATGAGGTGAGGAAAAGCTAGCCTAGCCATGGTGGAGGGCTTTTCGGCTATTTTGTAGATTTCATTGGATATGACCTCATAAACTTCTACTTCCTCTCCAATCATGATGCTATGAATCATGATGGCCCGATCCACAGTAACTTCAGATCGGTTGCTAGTGGGAATGATGGAGCGTTGAATGAACTCCAACCATCCTCTAGCCACAGGCTTGAGGTCCAGTCTTCTTAGTCGGACTGGCTTGCCTTTGGAGTCTCTCTTCCATTGAGCTCCTTCCACACATATGTCCATAAGGACTTGGTCCAACCTTTGATTAAAGTTGACCCTTCTAGTGTAGGGGCGTACATCTTCTTGCATCGTAGGCAAGTTAAACGCCAACCTCACATTTTTCGGACTAAAATCTAAGTAATTCCCCCGGACCATTGTGAGATAATTCTTTGGACTCGGGTTCATACTTTGATCATGGTTCCTAGTGATCCATGCACTGGCATAGAACTCTTGAATCATTAAGATTCTGACTTGTTGCATGGGGTTGGTTAGGACTTCCTAACCTCTTCTTCGGATCTCATGTCGGATTTCCGGATACTCATTTTTCTTGAGCTTGAAAGGGACCTCAGGGATCACCTTCTTCTTTGCCACAACATCATAGAAGTGGTCTTGATGGCTCTTGGAGATAAATCTTTCCATCTCCCATGACTCGGAGGTGGAAGGTTTTGTCTTCCCTTTTCCTTTTCTAGAGGATTCTCCGGTCTTAGGTGCCATTGATGGTAGTGGAAAACAAAAAAAGATTGTGCTTTGACAACACCAAACTTAAAATATTGCTCGTCCTCGAGCAAGAGAAGAAAGAAGAAGAAGAGAATATGGAGGAGAAGGGGAAGTGTAGGTTCGGCCAAGGTATGGAAGAGGGGGTTGTGTTGTGTGAAAATGAAGTAGAATGGAAGGGTATATATAGGGAAAGGGGAGAGGGTAGGTTCGGCCATTTTAGGGTGGGATTGGGTGGGAAAATGTTTTTGAATTTTGAAGGTAGGTGGGGTTTATGGGGAAGAGTGGGTGGATGTGAGTGGTGAATAGGTGATTGGGAAGAGAGATTGAGGTGATTGGTGAAGGGTTTTTGGGAAGTGTGACATGGGGAAGAGTAAAATAGGATTAGGAGGTAAGGTGGGAATATAGTAGGTGGGGATCCTGTGGGGTCCACAGATCCTGAGGTGTCCTGTGGGGTCCACAGATCCTAAGGTGTCAAGGAATTCCATCCCTGCACCAAATAGGTATGTAAAATGCCTTTGCACACCATTCTGGCGTTTAAACACCGAGTGGTGCACATTCTGGGCGTTCAACACCCACATGTAACATGTTTCTGGCGTTGAACGCCAGTTTCATGCTTGTTGCTGGCGTTCAGCGCCAGCTTTTCCTCTAGGCACATTCCTGGCGTTCAAACGCCAGAATGTTGCTTGTTTCTGGCATTCAGCGCCAGATTCATGCTCTGTTCTGGTGTTGAACGCCAGCCAGATGCTTCTTACTGGCGTTGAACGCCAGTCTGTGCTTCCTCCAGGGTATGATTTTTTTCTGCTATTTTTGATTCTGTTTTTAATTTTTATATTTTTTTTCGTGACTCCACATGATCATGTACCTAATAAAACACAAAATAACAATAAAATAAAAATTAGATAAATAAAATTGGGTTGCCTCCCAACAAGCGCTTCTTTAATGTCAATAGCTTGACAGTGGCTCTCATGGAGCCACAAAGGTGATCAGGTCAATGTTGTATAGTCCCAACACCAAACTTAGAGTTTGGATATGGGATCTTAACACCAAACTCTAAGTTTGGTTGTGGCCTCCCAACACCAAACTTAGAGTTTGACTGTGGGGCTCTTCTTGACTCTGAACTGAGAGAAGCTCTTCATGCTTACTCTCTTTTGTCACAGAGGGATGGCCATGTGCCTTGAACACAAGGTAGTCCCCATTCAATTGAAGGACTATTTCACCTCTGTTGACATCTATCACAGCTCCTGCTGTGGCTAGGAAAGGTCTTCCAAGGATAATGCATTCATCCTCTTCCTTCCTAGTGTCTAAGCTTATGAAATCAGCAGGGATGTAAAGGCCTTCAACCTTTACTAACACGTCCTCCACTATTCTATAAGCTTGTCTCAATGACTTGTCTGCCAATTGTAACGAGAACAAGGCAGGTTGTACCTCAATGATCCCCAGCTTCTCCATTACAGAGAGTGGCATAAGATTTATCCCTGACCCCAGATCACACAGAGCTTTTGCGAAGGTCATGGTGCCTATGGTGCAAGGTATCAAAAACTTGCCAGGATCTTGTTTCTTTTGAGGTAGAGTTTGCTGAATCCAGGTATCCAGTTCACTAATGAGCAAGGGAGGTTCACTTTCCCAAGTCTCATTACCAAACAACTTGGCATTCAGCTTCATGATAGCTCCAAAATATTGAGCAACTTGCTCTCCAGTCACATCTTCATCCTCTTCAGAGGAAGAATAGTCTTTAGAGCTCATGAATGGCAGAAGAAGATTTAATGGAATCTCTATGGTTTCTATATGAGCCTCAGATTCCTTTGGATCATTGATAGGAAACTCCTTCTTGCTTGAGGGACGTCCCAGGAGGTCTTCCTCACTAGGATTTTCGTCCTCCTCCTCCCTTGTGCATTCGGCCATATTGATTATATCAATGACCTTGCACTCTCCTTTTGGATTCTCTTCTGTATTACTTAGGAGAATACTGGGAGGAGTTTCAATGACTTTCTTACTCAGCTGGCCCACTTGTGCCTCCAGATTTCTAATGGAAGATCTTGTTTCACTCATGAAACTGAAAGTGGCCTTTGACAGATCAGAGACTAGATTGGCTAAATTAGAAGTGTTTTGTTCAGAATTCTCTGTCTGTTGCTGGGAAGATGATGGAAAAGGCTTGCTATTGCTCAGCCTATTACGTCCACCATTGTTAAAGCCTTGTTGAGGCTTTTGTTGATCCTTCCATGAGAAATTTGGATGATTTCTCCATGATGGGTTATAGGTGTTTCCATAAGGTTCACCCATGTAATTAACCTCTGCCATTGCAGGGTTCTCAGGATCATAAGCTTCTTCAGAAGCTGCCTCTTTAGTACTGTTGGATGCATTTTGCCATCCATTCAGACTTTGAGAAATCATGTTGACTTGCTGAGTCAACACTTTGTTCTGAGCCAATATGGTATTCAGAGCATCAATTTCGAGAACTCCTTTCTTCTGAGGTATCCCATTATTCACGGAATTCCTCTCAGAAGTGTACATGAATTGGTTATTTGCAACCATGTCAATAAGTTCTTGAGCCTCTTCAGGCGTTTTCTTTAGGTGAATAGATCCACCTGCAGAATGGTCCAATGACATTTTTGAAAATTCAGATAGGCCATAATAGAATATATCTAATATGGTCCATTCTGAAAACATGTCAGATGAACATCTTTTGGTCAGCTGCTTGTGTCTTTCCCAAGCTTCATAGAGGGATTCACCATCTTTTTGTTTGAAGGTTTGAACATCCACTCTCAGCTTGCTCAGCTTTTGAGGAGGAAATAATTTATCTAAGAAGGCAGTGACCAGCTTATCCCAGGAGTCCAGGCTATCCTTGGGTTGTGAATCCAACCATATTCTAGCTCTGTCTCTTACAGCAAAAGGGAAAAGCATGAGTCCGTAGACTTCAGGATCAACCCCATTCGTCTTTACAGTCTCACAGATCTGCAAGAACTCAGTTAAAAACTGATAAGGATCTTCCGATGGAAGTCCATAAAACTTGCAGTTTTGTTGCATTAAGGCAACTAGCTGAGGTTTCAGCTCAAAGTTATTGGCTCCAATGGCAGGAATGGAGATGCTTCTTCCATCAAATTTGGACGTTGGCTTTGTGAAGTCACCAAGCATTCTCCTTGCACTATTATTATTTTCGGCTGCCATCTCCTTCTCTTGTTCGAAAATTTCTGAAAGGTTGTTTCTGGATTGTTGTAATTTAGTTTTTCTTAGTTTCCTTTCAGGTTCAGGATCAATTTCAACAAGAGTGCCTTTTTCCCTGTTCCTGCTCATATGAAAGAGAAGAAAACAGGAAAAGAAAGAGGAATCCTCTATGTCACAGTATAGAAATTCCTTTATGTTAGTAGAAAAAGAAAGGGGAGAAGAGTAAAGAAGAATGGGTTCGGATATTTAGATGGGGAGAGGTGAAGAGAAGTGTTAGTAAATAAATAATTAAATAGAATAAGAAAAGAGAGGGAGAATTCGAAAATAATTTTAAAAAGGTGTTAGTAATTTTCGAAAATTAGAGATAAGATAAGATTAAAATTAAAATTTAAAACAAAAAAGAATTTTTGAAAATGAGATGAGATATTTTTGAAAATTAGAGAGGGAAAAGTAGTTAGGTGGTTTTGAAAAAGATAAGAAACAAACAAAAAGTCAAAGAGTTAGTTGAAAAAGATATTAAAATCAAATTTGAAAAGATAAGGAGATAAGAGGTTAGATAAGATATTTTGAAATCAACTTTTGAAAAAGATAAATTTTTTTTGAAAAAGATGAGATAAAAGATAAAATATTTAATTCAAAAATTTTAAAATTACTTACTTCACTAACAAGAAACTACAAGATAAGATTCTAGAACTTAAAGATTGAACCTTTCTTAACAAGAAAGTAACAAACTTCAAATTTTTGAATCAATCACATTAATTGTTAGTGAGTTTTCGAAAATGTGATATAAAGATAAGGAAAAGATTTTGAAAATAATTTGAAAAAGACTTTTTGAAATTTTCGAAAAAATAAAAAAATGAAAAAGATATAATTTTTGAAAAGATTTTGAAAAGATAAGATTTTTAAAATTGAAAATTTTGACTTGACTTGTAAGAAACAACTAATTTTGAAAATTTTTGACCAAGTCAACTCAAATTTTCGAAAATTATGAGAAAAATAAGGAAAAGATATTTTTTTTGAATTTTTAATTATGAGAGAAAAAAACACAAACATGACCCAAAACATGGAAATTTTGAAGATCATGATGAACATCAAGAACATATTTTTGAAAAATTTTTGATGCAAAGAAACATGCAAGACACCAAACTTAGAAATCTTTAATGCATGGACTCTAACAAATGAAAAATGCACATGAAAAACAACAAACAACACAAAACAAGAAATCATCAAGATCAAACAAGAAGACTTGTCAAGAACAACTTGAAGATCATGAAGAACACTATGAATGCATGAGATTTTCGAAAATGCAAGAAAATTTTTAAAGCATGCAATTGACACCAAACTTAAAAATTGACTCAAGACTCAAACAAGAAATACAAATATTTTTGGTTTTATGATTTTATGAATTTTTTTTGTATTTTCTTTAATTTTTTTCGAAAAACATTATTAGAAAACGAAAAAGAAAAGAAAATTTTGAAAAGATTTTTTTGAAAAGAAAATTACCTAATCTGAGCAACAAGATGAACCGTCAGTTGTCCATACTCGAACAATCCCCGGCAACGGCGCCAAAAACTTGGTGGACGAAATTGTGATAAAAGAGTTACAGGCACTGTTAGAGAAGCTCACAACACCGTTCAACTTTACCAGCAAGTGTACTGGGTCATCCAAGTAATACCTTACGTGAGTAAGGGTCGATCCCACAGAGATTGTTGGTATGTAGCAAGCTATGGTCACCTTGTAAATCTCAGTTAGGCAGATTAAATGGTTATGGGTTTCGAAAATTAATAATAAATATAAAATAAAAAGGGATAGAAATACTTATGTAAATCAAT